>NW_008331789.1:3054839-3147124 GCF_000622305.1 Nannospalax galili
TGTACACTCACCAGTCTGTAGTTCCCAGCTCAGCAGATGAAAGCACACCTTCATTTCCCTGTTCACTCTGTGGACTGCTGAAAATGTCCTTTTCCCTCTGTTTGGATTTCAAGGTTCACCTTAGTCTAATGTATTGATTACATCAGAGCCCTCAGGATCAAATCATTTTCCCAAAGCCCATCAACTGGCAACTGAGCTCCAACACATGCACCTGGGGGGTGGGCATTTCATATCCAAACCACCGCAGCCTTAGACCTTAGAAATCTAATGATCTATTAGACATTTGCCAATAGTTCCTTGGCTAGAGTTGGAGTCTGCTGCCCATTTCCTCCATAAAGGCAACATATTTTATTTCTAGGAAGAATGAATTAAGCATTTAAGAGAGATTCAATGTGCTTTTGTGATGAAAAATTGTAATTTTATACTAAGATCTAATAACAAAGAGGAAAAATATTAGGGGAAATTAATGAATATAGAAAGTTATAAAAGTTAATACATTTCTCCCTGGCTTTTTATGCTGCCTAAGCTTTATTTATCTTTCTTCCCTGTCTCCCTGTTTAACCTTCCTCTACTCTCCCCAGTGTAAGTGCCCCGTTTTCCCCATGATAATACCTATCTCCTATTAGTCCCCCCTCTTTTGAGTTCCTTCACACCCACAGTGGAATCTCTACACTTAAGGCTCATGGTACATAGAGGAACAGGGGGTAAAGAGAATACTAATATATCTCTCAACTCTTACCAGCAAAGCTTCCTTATACAAGAGTGTGATGCACACAGGAGGCCCAACTGACGAAGTTTTAGAGAATAAGAGACCTCAGAGTGTGTGTTTCTGGATAGGACTCCTGTATTAACCTCACTCACCCATGGCTTAGAGACCATTGTAGAATTTGTGGTGGAACAAAGACCCAGGGTTGGTGCATGAACATAAGGAAACAGACTTTCAGGTCACTGGGAACTTGTTCGAATGAACTTGCAGCAATGCTGACAGCATGCACAAGACCCATGCTGGCTTAATCAGACAAAAATCCAACATCTAGTGGGAAAAATGGGCAGCAGGCCCCAACCCTAGCCAAGGAGCTATTGGGGCAAATGATTACTGTTGGGTGAGGGAGAGTAGATCTTCTTTAAGTGAGTGACCTTAGATAGACTAACTAGCCTCCAGTGGTTGAACTTGTACTGAGGGACACTTGGATAGAAATGCTTGGCTGAACTAGTGCTTAACATATATGGGAGGGGACAGGGAACAAGATAAGCTTTCCAGGCAATATCTCCAAGGGCTTATGCCATAGAACCTTACCTTCCCCTCTTTTCACCGTTTCCTAATAATACCACCATCCATCAAGGGTCTAATCCACTGATTATTAGTTTGTCACTTGGTCCATATAACCCTACTCACCAGTCTGTAGTTCCCAGCTCAGCAGATGAAAGCACACCTTCATTTCAGAGGGGACAGGGAACAAGATAAGCTTTCCAGGCTTTATCTCCAAGGGCTTATGCCATAGAACCTTACCTTCCCCCCTTTTCACCGTTTCCTAATAATACCACCATCCATCAAGGGTGTAATCCACTGATTATTAGTTTGTCACTTGGTCCATATAACCCATGTCTCCTGTACACTCACCAGTCTGTAGTTCCCAGCTCAGCAGATGAAAGCACACCTTCATTTCCCTGTTCACTCTGTGGACTGCTGAAAATGTCCTTTTCCCTCTGTTTGGATTTCAAGGTTCACCTTAGTCTAATGTATTGATTACATCAGAGCCCTCAGGATCAAATCATTTTCCCAAAGCCCATCAACTGGCAACTGAGCTCCAACACATGCACCTGGGGGGTGGGCATTTCATATCCAAACCACCGCAGCCTTAGACCTTAGAAATCTAATGATCTATTAGACATTTGCCAATAGTTCCTTGGCTAGAGTTGGAGTCTGCTGCCCATTTCCTCCATAAAGGCAACATATTTTATTTCTAGGAAGAATGAATTAAGCATTTAAGAGAGATTCAATGTGCTTTTGTGATGAAAAATTGTAATTTTATACTAAGATCTAATAACAAAGAGGAAAAATATTAGGGGAAATTAATGAATATAGAAAGTTATAAAAGTTAATACATTTCTCCCTGGCTTTTTATGCTGCCTAAGCTTTATTTATCTTTCTTCCCTGTCTCCCTGTTTAACCTTCCTCTACTCTCCCCAGTGTAAGTGCCCCGTTTTCCCCATGATAATACCTATCTCCTATTAGTCCCCCCTCTTTTGAGTTCCTTCACACCCACAGTGGAATCTCTACACTTAAGGCTCATGGTACATAGAGGAACAGGGGGTAAAGAGAATACTAATATATCTCTCAACTCTTACCAGCAAAGCTTCCTTATACAAGAGTGTGATGCACACAGGAGGCCCAACTGACGAAGTTTTAGAGAATAAGAGACCTCAGAGTGTGTGTTTCTGGATAGGACTCCTGTATTAACCTCACTCACCCATGGCTTAGAGACCATTGTAGAATTTGTGGTGGAACAAAGACCCAGGGTTGGTGCATGAACATAAGGAAACAGACTTTCAGGTCACTGGGAACTTGTTCGAATGAACTTGCAGCAATGCTGACAGCATGCACAAGACCCATGCTGGCTTAATCAGACAAAAATCCAACATCTAGTGGGAAAAATGGGCAGCAGGCCCCAACCCTAGCCAAGGAGCTATTGGGGCAAATGATTACTGTTGGGTGAGGGAGAGTAGATCTTCTTTAAGTGAGTGACCTTAGATAGACTAACTAGCCTCCAGTGAGGGACACTTGGATAGAAATGCTTGGCTGAACTAGTGCTTAACATATATGATAGAATACCTGAAATTTGATTACGATGTATTATATGAAATGCACGAAAACTCAATAAAATATTAAAAATGGAAAAAAGAAAGTTATAAAAGATTTGTAGAAAAGAACTTTTATATGTTATGAATCTCACTATATTGAACGAGTTTACTTATGAGAGATTTTTGTTTGTGTGTTTGTAAATGGACCCGGTAATGTACTGATACAGAAGTAGAATTTAGTTTTCTTGGATTATTTGTCTGCTTGTTGTAAGTCATTTAAAAGGCTTCTCTACTTTTCAAATATCTGCTTAGGAAATCAAAACTGTGTTTCATCAGAATACTCTCCTGCTTTATGCCATCTTTATTATAAAGGAACTCAAATTTCTTAGTTAGAAAACTCCGTGGAAGCAAAAAATAAAGGCAGGTTCAGCCTAGTACCACCGATATGTATATACATATGGGTCTCTCATGTATCTCCCTCTATATACATATATACGTATATATGTCTGTATCTCTGTCTCTCTATGCACTCATGAATAGATGAATGTGTACAGAGCTCAGGGCTCTGAGCTGAGTGTTTTCATACAGGTTGTGTCCAACAAAGACTTGTTCATTCACAGTTTCTCACCCTGATGATCAGAAGATTAGTACACTATATGATTATAGATGAGGACAGATGTAACTATTTTCTGCCCATGCTGGTAGTCACCTTTATAAGTTAAGAATGTTTAAATCTTAACTTTATGGTCGTGTGGTTGTACGGATAACTACATCCTCAAAGGCTGAGTAAAGTAGAAATTACAGAAGTAATTTTGTGTGTGACCCAATTTCTCTGGGAATGTGGTGAATTTTATATTAACTAAAATATGAATTCCTTTGCAATCATGGAAATTTAGAGTCCCCCAAACTTAGAACTCATCCAGGAGAGCCCATCCATTTCATAAATGATTACATGGAAAAGATCACCTTTACCATCAAATTATTGTTTCATTTTTTGTTGCATTTTCACTATTTGTCATGTTTGTTAACATGAAGGTGAAAGTTTTATTTTCCTTTAAAACCTGCTCAGGCTATTTGTTGCAGCACATTTATCTCCCTGTGTTCCACCCAACAACTCTCTGTCCCACCTTTGCATTCCAGGGGATGCCTTAGAAAAGGACAAACAGCATTAGTAACATATGGAAAAGTCAGGTTCAGAGGCATCTAATTAACATAATTCTAGGAGTGAAGCTATTGTTTTAAAGTTCACAGATCGCCTTTACTGTGTTCTCTTCTTACTAGGAACCTGGCAATACAGGGGAACTGGAACTACTCTTATGTAAGGAAAGGCTTGGTACTAGCTCTCCCTCCCTCCCTTTATCCATCCCCCCCTCTTTTTCTCCCTCCCCTCCTTTCTGGAAGCCTCTTTTCACACGAGAAAAGGAGAAAAGGAGGCCTTATCTCCTATGCAAGGAACTCAAAGAGGCTCAGAGAAAGAATGCCCTCTACTCTGTCTTGCATAATTTTCAGCACAGTCTGTCCCAGCTTCCAGAACTAGCTGTTCGATGTAAAGCTTTGACATCAGTGCTTCTGCTACAAATATGGGACTTCTAGGACCACAGAAGATGGCAAGAAGCAGTGGTCAGTAGGACAATAGCCCCTTTGTCCTCTTCCATGCCTATCTTCTTGGTATATTTTAACTCACCTTTCGTGATTGTCAGAGTGTTTGGCAACTTCAGGATCACGTGATCCCAATGCCATCTAGTCATCTACATTGTAAAACTTGGAGGTAATCGTTCATTTATTCATTTGTTCATCTGTTCATTGTGTAGACCTAAAAACACTTCTTACCAATTCAGTTGAAGATAAAATCCACAGCTGTTTGCTGTTTTCCATCTCTTTCCTCCTTGCTGCTGGGTTAATTATAACTTTCATTAATGCTTCTTTCTCCTCTCTGTCTTTTCTGTTCTCATCTATCACGCAGATTGCCAGGAACAATTTTTCAGACAATATTACTTTCAGGAATTCTCAGTGGATGTGGAAAACACAGCAGGATGGAGAACACACTCCTTAGTGGGAAGGCCAAGACTCTTCCACATCTGACCTGTGACCACGTCTTCAAATGGGACTTTGTCACCTATTCCAGATAACCTGTCTTTATTACATTGTAATAAAGACAATGGGAATTTTTCGTTGGGAATCCTTAAGGAATCCTGGGGGGTGTCTTAGCAGGACTTGTAAAGTATCTGTTATCTTCCTTGTTCGTGCCCTATGGATCTAAGCTCTTTTAGTGCAGAAGTTGATTTTATTTATTTACTTTTTTCCCTGAATCTTGTGCCTTCCTGCTTCAAAAATTCATTAAAATCCTAATCCCACTAGTGACTGGGGCCTTTTGAGATGTGACCACAGAGGTGGAGCCCTTATGAATGGTGTTAGTGCCTTTTTGAAGCAGACTCCAGAGAGCTGTCTGATTCCTCCATAAGAGGACAGAACAGAAAGGTGCTGTCTGTAACCAGTGAACTCTCATTGGGTACTGTGTCTGCTGGCACCCTGACCTTGGACTTCACAGCCTGCAGAACTGAGAAGTGTTTGTTGTTTATAAGACTCAATTCATAGTACTTTATAGGAGCTTGAATAGGCTAAGATACCCACACAGAGCAGGTCCACACACAGCAGCCACTCAGCAAATGAGTTCACTTTACTTGAGGTGACACAGATTGAATTGGCCAGTATCACTAAATCCAGAAGTTGGGAGCCATGAGACCGCCATTCATCTCTACCTCTTTCTCTACCTCTTCCCTTCCTCATTTTAATTTTCTTGTGGGCATGGAAGCCAGCTTCACAGAACACAAAGGCATAGAACAATGATCGGGCATCTGTCTCACTCCTCTATTGCAGAGTCTGTTAGTAAACCTAAAATAAAATTTAACTCCATATTACTTAGGAATGTTCATATGTAAAACTTACCAATTCTATAGCTGAACATACATGACCAGACATATTCAAAAAGGGTTTAGAGAAATTGTGTCTATTGTTCTCTGTCTCCTGAAAGGTTCTCCCTACGTTTGCGTCAGACCCCAATAATTCAAGGCTAAGCACAAATATCACTTCTCAGATAAGTTACTGAAAAATTCACCCACACTTCAATTATATGAGATGGTCTCATTCTTATTTTTTGGTACCACTTATAAATATCTTGAGTATTGAATTGTCCTTTTGCATACTGTCTTGTTTCTGTTCACAAGAATGTAATGATGATTACTGATGCTAGTATAGTTTATATTAAATGCTGGGCATTGTTCTAAGGGCTGTCTTGCGTATTTTCCCTCTTAATCTTTACAAAAGCCCCTGAGGAAAGAACTATTTTAATAACATGTTAAAGATGAAGAGAATGAGACACGAGAGGCAGCTAATTTTTTCCCCACAACCCAAGCCTCCTTAAGCCCTGGCTGTGTGTTCTTTGTGTGGATGCAGGGCTCATGGCTTCTGCTCCCTCATATAACCTTGGTTCTAAAAAGACTGATTATATCCTTATGCTTAGAGAATAAATGGAAGAATGAGTGGAGTTAAATTGCTCTTGCTTCTTGTTTTAATGGTAAGTTCACTGTAACAAAACACCAACATTTCACTGGAAATCACTAGGAGATAAAGTCATATGCATTTTTTCGTCTAAGTAAATTTCTTTCATTTGTTGGCTCAACTGTTTCAGCCATAACTCTGAAAGCATCTCACACCTCAAAACAGCAACAACAACTACAGCCATCTTTATTTTAGCTTCAATGGTGGTAGGAAGTTCACTGTGTTCTTGGGAAGACATAAAGTTTCACTTGTTATGGTCCATAAAGTATCCAGAATAATTCTATGCATAGTCATTAAAGAACTCTATAAAAGGCACTGAATATCGAGACCACTCAAGCAATCTGATTGCCTAATTAAATCTCTAGAAATGCTCAATATGTGCCAATTGAAACTGTATCACCCATGAAAAGAGCATCAGCATGCCTTCTTTCTTTACTTTTCATCTTTAGCTTATAATGCCAGTAACAACCTTGGCCCTGGGCTTCTCCTGGAGTTAAATAACCCAGTTAGGCTTATGGCTTTCTCTGTCCCTCCAGTGGTCTATCAGCTCTACCACCAACTTGCCATTCAGCCTCTGCAAAATACTCTGCATCTTACCTTGACTGGCTAAGGAATGCCAGCGTTTGTCAAAGCTGGTGGGGATTGGTTTGTGAATATTGATTTGTGGGTTCTTAGAAACTCTGTGGCAATATTGACATGGCTGAAGAAGATGTCCTGACTAATCGCAGGGGTGCCTTTAATACACTCAGTGTGTCTACAACGAACTTGCTTTCCTTTGCTCCACATTTCTGTGTGATTATTTATAGTATCTAACAATTTTTTTTTCTGCTGCTAAAGATTTGTTCTTTTGTCATTGGGGTTATGATTCCTTTTTATGGTGATTTTCTGTCCCAATAAATCGTTTATCATTGGGGTGGTTTTCATGGCTCAGTTTTGTCTCTAAAAGATAACAAATGCACATGATTAAACCTTCAAGTAGTGTGGCTAGAGAGATGGCTCAGCAGTTAAGAACACTGGTTGTTCTTGTAGAAGACCTGGGTTCGAATCCCAGCACCCACATGGCAGCTACAACTGTCTGTAACTCCAGTTCCAGGGAATCCAACATCTTCTTCTGTTCTCCATGGGCATTGCAAGGCACGGGTGCACTTACCTACATGCAGGCAATACATGCATACACATAAAATAAAAATAATAAAATATTAACAATAAAAACCCTCAAGTAGTACAAAATGGAGAAAGCATGTCTCCTCCATCACTGACGCCCAGCCCTACAGCTCATTTCCTGAAAGGATCATGTCCACGTCTTCTGATGCAGGGGTAAGTTCCATTTATCAGGCTGTAATTCCAAGCTTGCCCAGATGTTTCTTCAGACTTCTTCCTTTCCTTTTTCCCCCTTTTGTACTCCAGGATCGACCCCCTGCTTCAGCCGTGTCTGCTATCCATTCCTTCACCAAACCCAGGTTTTGTTCTTAGGCCTCCTCCTCTGATGGTCCCCACTGCTTGGAGCTCTTCACAACCTCACCAAAACCTTCAAGGCTGCACCGTCCCTCCCAGGTACATCCTCTGGCCAGGTCTTCAGTGTTTTCCTAGCCCAACGAGATGGTGCTGGCATCTCATCTTGTGTATTTGTCTTCTCTACTAAACCATAAGATCCAAGAAGGAAGGACTCTGAGAACTTGAATTCTAGGCTCAGCTCAGCCTTTAGTAGTGGTGTGGCCCAGAGAAAGCCATGAAACCACCCAGAACATGGACTTCTTATCTATTACTCTATTCTTTTTTTTTTTTTTTTTTTGAAAATCCTAACAAGTTTATTGGGCTTGTTAACAGAGCGAGCATAGGGTGGGGATTTATTTACAGAAGAGTTGGCACCTGCCTGCCCCCCCCATACAGCTGCACTGGAAAGTCCACACTCAAATATAGATCCTGTGACTTCGCGACAGCTGCATAAAATGACGAGAGAAGTGCCTCATGGCGTTCTCGGCTTATACATCCTTAGCCCCTCTCCCACATGTAGCTAAGGTTGACTGATTAGGTGGGAAGGGTAACTGACTCCTTCATCGATTCCTTGATGAGTGCGGGAAGGGGGCGTGACTATAGCTTGCCGGCATAGTGGCATAGTGGTTGGAGGACACTTCCAGGTAACAGTCCACCCCTTCCTCTGACTCTTACATTCTTTCTGTCAACCTCTTCCATAAAGGTCGCTGAGCCTTGGAGGGGTTGATATGTGTTGGATGATCTTCTTCCCATTGTGGCAAGGCACTGAACTTTCAGGTCTCTGCATCATCTGTTTTCCATGGGCTGTTGGCCAGTTTCAGTGGGATTTCATCTGCTATAAAAACACAAACAGCAAGAAGCAAGAACATCTAAACAATGGCTGCTGTAATAACTTAATCTATGGTGTAAACACAAATGCTTGGACAGTACTTTAGCAGGTGCATTACATCCACCTAACAAAACAATTGCAGTGGCTTCCCAACTGGGGCCTCTATCCTCTCCTGCCACAGGGGGGTTGGCCTGGTCTATAGTACCAGATGTGTGTTCTACCTCTAGGAGCGGGCATTATATCCAATTGAAAATTTGCTGGTTGTACATAAACTAGCTGGAACATCTTGTTTGGCATGTTAATAGTGCAGCACGTGGGGTCTGTTGTTGAGCAGAATTATAGGGGATAGTTCTCCCCCAGCCATCTGCATGTCACCTTCTGGCACTATCAAAGCTATCCATCCAGTGGCAGGGAGTTTCCAACTTAGTCCAAGCTTGATTTCTTCCTCTCCTGAGCTCACATCATGCAGTGTCTTCGGCAATAGGGCTTTACTGTCCACTTTTGATGTGCAACCAACTTTATTGGCAATGGCCTTTATTGTTTTGGGGACCTCTAGGGCCCCTCTGGCCAGCAGCTCATAGGGACAACCCACCTCTGGCACTGGGATTTTCATTTAATAACTAGGGGTTATGATTCTTTTTATTGTGACACAGTCTAGCTCTGTAGCCTAGACTGGTCCAGAGGCCACAATGTAGCCCAAGCTTGTCTTGAACTCATGACAATCATCCTGCTTCAACATTCAAATTGCTAGGATTATAGACATGAATCACTACAGACAGCTTTTGGGCACTGCTTTTCTAAATCCATGTAAGTACATAAAATATTTTGGGATCACAGAAAATTTATCTTGAAGTCAAAGTTGGTGATGTTGCATCTGAATATAGTGCAATACAGGCAAATCTAAGTTTTGTCCAACCCATCTGGGTGAGGTTTCTAATAATGTTGGAAGCATCTACAACTGGTTCCAACATGAATTCTGGTTTTTTTTCACTTTCTAATTGTGAGAGAAAGAATGAGTTTTAAAATATGGTCACTTCCTCCCCTAGCTCTGGAATGTGAACATGTAAATCTTTTTTTTTGACAGGGTCTCTCTAGTCCCAGACTGCCTGGAAGTCACTATGTAGACAAGTCTGGCCTTGATCTCTCAGAGATCTGCCTGCTTCTGCCTCCCAAGGGCTGGGATTAAAGGTGTGTACCACTACACCTGGCGTATGAACATATAAATCTTTTGGCTCCTGCTTTTCATTTGTTCATACCATGACCAGTTGTGTAAATCTGTGTCATTAGTATGATCTTCAATGACTTTGTTTACTGTAATAATGATATTCACACCAAACAGTTGAATAATGCTTTAGAATATATAGATCATGGGACTGGGAAGCTGCCTTAATTGCTGGAGTGTTTGCCACGCAAGCATGGAGACTGAGTTCCATCTTCAGGATCTGTGTAAAAAAGCCTGAGCAGTAGCTCAGGGACGCCTGAGGAAGTGCAGGCAGGAGGATACCAGGGACTCGCTGGCACCAATATCAGGAATGTTCTGCAGTTATCACTGTAGAATCTGAAGATAGGAGAGAGAGAGAGAGAGAGAGAAAGAGAGAGAGAGAGAGAGAGAGAGAGAGAGAGAACACTATAGAGAATGCAGCCTAGTGCTTCATGACTGATCTTGTTTTACACAAGAGGAGGCTAGTTCTGAGACAGAAGGACTCGCTCAAGATCACATATTCTGGGTTTTTTAACTCTAAATTCAGTCTCTTCCTTAGAGCTTTCAATTTCTCATCTTTAAAAGAGAGCTTATTCTTTCCTGTTTTAGCCCTTAAGTAATTTCTATGTTCTTGTGTCAAAGCAAGAGAAGGACCTTAAACAATAACAGTTGCTACTGTTTATCATGAGCTGTGGACATCTAGTTTACATGTATCATTTCATGTTAATTCACAATGCACTGTGGCAAGAACTACTGCCCCATTACAGAGGAGGGTGCTACAGTTCGTGAGGTCAAACGTCCCACTGGCATTCAGCTTTTGCTAGATTGGATTCCAAATTTTATTCTCTGGCCATGATGTCAATGGAGACTTTCTCTGTGGAGGTTTTATGACTCAGTATTTTGTTTTTACTGTTGCGTAATATCAAATAGGGCAAATTAGTGAGCTGAGAATGAAATCTTTGAGAACTTTGAACAAATACTGCTGTTGACCACAAGATGAGAATGTCCTTGGTTGGGCAGTAGCCAGACTGGAGCTATCTTTAGAGATGGCATCAGATAGACTTCGGTATTCATTTCCAATATGACTTAATCTGACAAGTATCTTCATGTTTTTTTTTTATTTTTCCCAATTGTGAGATCAGGTGATGGGACATAAAGAAGGGGCAGTTGGTTAGATGAACCTCTGTAAATTTTTATTATTGAGATTACATAATAGTGGGCACATTTTAATAAATTCACTGAGCTGTATAGGTCCAGAGAAGTCATCCTTTCATCGATTTACCTTCTTCGTAGTAAGAAAAATCCAAGAGTAGGCACCGTGCTTCAAGTTGTAAGCAGGAGTTTGTTTTTATTATTATTGATAGACTGTGATTACCTGTGTACCAGATACTCTCTGAGGCACAGGGAATCGCATCATGCTCCACTGTGGGGTTGAGACTGACTCAGAGCTGTCCTCCAAGAGCCCAGGGTCTAGCACATAAAGGTTGGATTCTTTGATTCAGCATCAGTCCTTAATCCACTATGTATGGCTTTCATTTGGAAAGCTATGCTTCTGTTTGAGCTCACCCTGAGTCCTGGCTGATCATGCATGTAGCAGCATGTTCTCAGCATGAAGTAAACGGTGCCACCTGCATGCACATGAGTCCTAGCCAGGAGTCTCCTTTTGATCTGATAAGTCAGAGTGGGCTAAGAGACAGGTTTTGAAAGTGTGCTTCCCATAATTCCAGGCTAACACTGAACAGAGGTATACCTGCCAAGTCCCTGAACTTTTCTCTTCCTGTAGAGCTTGGCTCCAACACAGACCTCTTCAGGGGGTGAAGAAGTCACTGTGGGCTTGAAAGTCTTCACATTCTTCTCCTCCCTCTTCTTGTCTGACCACTTTCATCTGCACTTTATTCTATGGTGGAGCCATTGGGCCATTTTTGTTCTTCACCTGACCTTGACAGGCATCAGACCCTTAAGCTCAACTGAAGGAAGGCTCAGAAGTGGTCCAAAGTACTCTCCATCAGGGTAGAAGAAAGTCTTGAGAAGTAAGATTGCTCTGTCAGTTTTTCAAGTTCTTCATTTATATGAACTTATTACATAGCCTCGGGAGAAAAAGAACACAAGACCAAACAAAACAAAATAAAAAACAGCACCTTGGAACTCTGGAGTCCACGGTAATTTATTTTTCTGCAGAGAGCTTCCTCCTATGGTTCCGTACTCTAGAGAACTTGATTTGCCATCAATATTTAAAATGAAAATAAAGTAGTTCTTAAAAATGAAGATCACTTAAAACATAGTGCTACTTGAACATCAAGAAGCCATTATGTTTAATAGCATTTTTTTAACTATTAAAGTTGAGTGGTTACTTTTTATTTTGCATTTAGTCACTCATGGGAGACATTTATTTAGTCTGATATGCTACAAATAGTGATGCTGTTAGCGGAGAAAGATTCTCATCTTGAATAATGGGTCTCATTTATATAATATATCTCAGTGTAATATATGCATATATCACAGAGGAATGAAAATTCACAAACTGTTAAGAGGATGAAAATACTGTGAAACTTATACCCATGAAGCTATAGAATTGCAAAATCAAGAAATGTGGTAATTATTTTGAGTTGGCATGTATGTTGTATTTTAACTACCTTTGGGGGAACAGGCAACATTAAAAACAAAGCAAAAGATCTTTATATTCTCCTGCCAATAAGTTTAGGATGCCACCCCTTCTGTGGTATAATTTAAAAGTACAGGAGCTGAAAAGCCTGGAACCTTTCTGTTTTCACTCCTAGATGTTATTTTAAAATATTGTCATCCTAGACTGCTTAGACAAATAAGCAGTATTTTTTTTAAAGGAAGGTTTGGTGATTTTCTAGAATATTGCATCCTTTTAATTTTTTAGTCTTCTTTCAGATACACAGACTTAATTCTATGAGTTCTAAACAAGAGAATATTGTAAATTCTGGACAAAAATAGCACTAATTTCTGAGTCTCTTTTTTTTTTTTTTCCTGTGTACTAATCTGAAAGGTAGAAAGCATGGAGACCAGGCCAAGGGCACAGATGGGTGATGCAGAGCAAAACTATGTAGCTGTTTTGTAGATGGTATCTAATCTTGAGGTGTTTCCTCTGGAGTCTCCAAGCCCTGGGTCTTGTGAGTGATGACCTTTAATGAAAAGACTCACTGCTTACTGAGTGCCTGATGCATGGCAGGAATTAGTCATATTTAGTATTTTCATCCATGGATGAGTGACAGGAAAAATCAAGTTGGGAATGCGTCTAGGATTTGTCAGTGTTTCTGGCTCTTGCCTCTGCTTCTTGATGCTGTGAGACATAACTGTGAAACTAGAGCAGGTTTCTTAATCCCAGATGCTTTGGGATGGGATTTTTCTCACTGGGGAGGCTATCTTAAGTACTTTAGGATATTTGGCAGCATCCCTGTCCCTATCCATTAGATGGGAAGAGAGTCTCCCTAACCCAGAGTTGTGACAACCAAGAGTGTTTCCAGATATTGCTGAAGGTCCCAGGGGGTCATTGAGAATGACTGGGATGTATAAAGATGGCTGCCAGGTTCTCTCAAAGCCAACTTCCCTGACTTGGACCCTGCAGAGAAATACACTTCTGACCTAGAATCTCCAAGGAAAAACATTCCAAGATTCACTGTTACTGGACCTTACCAAAGAGATGGCCTGCCTTTGAAGCTGTCACCTTGAAATCACCCTGAAAGACAGCTCTGAGTAGCAGGCTCAGATCATGTACTATACCCTGGGTTGGAGGTGGGGTTTGGAGGAGAGAGAGTATTCCCTAAGGAAAACCTGATTTGGGGGCGGGGGGTCAGGGGAGAGCTTAAAGAAGTGGCGAGGCCACTTGAAACAACAAGTATCTTTTGCAGAAAAATTAATCATGTTTATTTTCACAGCAACTCTCTGAAGCACAGAGAGAATAACTGAACAGCCCACCATCACACAGCTAATTTGGCTGTTATACAGTCATTTTATTACCTGCTTCACAATAATGGGGAGGGAACGGTATAGGAATAAAAATTCATTTCCTTCTGAAATTCCAGAGCTGTGAGAGTTCACAAACACCTAGAGTCCAAATGTAGTTGCTGGGCTTCCCTGATGCTCAGTGACTTCATCCTGGTTACAAGGGGCGAGACCTGCATTTGGGAGTGTGATCAAAAAATTAAAATACATCGCTCCCTAACTACAGCAACATAAGTGGCCAAATGATATATTAAAACTATACCATGACAGTAGTAGACATCTTCTGGCTCATTATGAGTTAACTCGGCTTTTCTTGGTCACTTAGGAAAGCAGTCATAATGTCTGAAACTGTTTCTGTTGGAAAATGCGTTCTGAATACTAAACCACTGTCTCACCAGCCGACTTTTGGAATTCAGTATGCTTCTAAGCTAGAGGTTGCCTGTGTTAGGAAACCGACACTGTACTTTTAGGTGATTTTTTTCTTCCAGGAGATTTGAAGTATTTGTTCAAAGTTTCAACCTGCTGCTTGAATTTCTACTAATAATGAAATGTATACAAATTCTCATGTTACAGGCCCAAGAATGACCCAAATTGAAGAATATATGTAAACAGTGAGAACTTGCACAATCAACTGCAGGGATTTACCTGTCACGAGCCATCAGAATTGCAATTTTTAATTGGAGGTCTTTGTTAATCATACCTGAGCAGGTTACATGTTACTACATCTTAAGAAATTCTAGTTCAATATTGAGTTCAAAATTGATTTATTCACATTGGGCAGAAAGGAAACATGATTGTTTTTTATTTTTGAGATACATGTATTGGCCTTGCTTTGTTTTATTTGCATTTATCTTGGGTATGTACATGTGAGCATGCGACAGTAGTGCATTTGGGGAGGTCAGAGGACAGCTTGTGGGAATTGGTTTTCTCCTTTCACCGTATGGGTCCTGGGGAGTGAGCTTGTTGTCAAGCTTGGCAGCAAATGCCTTTACCCATTGAGTCATTTTGCTAGCCTTTGGGTTTTCTTTTAAAGTTTTTGAAATTTTTTAATTTTATGTGTATGTGTTTTGCCTGCATGCACGTATGTGCACCACATGTATGCAGTGCCCGTTAGACCAGAAGAAGGTGTTGGATCCCCTGGAACTGGAGTTACAGAGGGTTCTTAGCTGCCGTGTGAGTGCTAGCAAGTGAATTCAGCTTCTCTGGAAGATCAGGCAGTGCTCTTAACTCCTAAGCCCATCTCCTTCTTTTAAGCAATCCAAAGCCATGAAAGGAGAGAGAGAGAAAGGGGCCAGGGGGAGAGGAGAGAGAGAGAGAGAGAGAGAGAGAGAGAGAGAGAGACTTTATCTATCCTCTCTGTGGGTACAGCATCTTAGATCTACTAGAGTTGTCTTTGGTCACGTGGTTCATATTGCAAAAATGTTCTTCACCTCCCACTGATGCCTCCAACAATTTAGCGTGTTCCCTTGAAACTGGCTGCCATTCTGAATGGTCACCATTACTTCTGAGTTTTGAATCGACTCTTGCATAACATAATGTTAATGAGTGGGGGGAAATCTTGTTCCTTAAATTTAGTGAACGTTGTGCTCATGCAAGGGACCTCTCTGGTGAGTTAGTCTCTTGAAGCTATGTGAGACTACCCATATTTTTTTTAAAAGGTTAAGAGCATTGCTACAGCCATTTTTACCTCCAAAGAACCGGTACCTGTGGAACCGCATTTATACAAGCCTGTTCAAGAATCTCAGAAAACAGCCGCACAGATCTTGAGGGAAGTAGCGACAGCATTCCATAATTTTTGCACTGTTTAAGGACTTCGCTGAAGCAATGTGAAATCAAGATGATTGACATTGCTAAGCTTTTTTTAATGCTGCACACATGGTCTTTTTTAAAAGGAGTGTTCTGCACGCAAAACATAATTGCGCTCTGCTCTGCAAAGGTTTCCCTTCAATAGAGTTGCATTTTCCTGATAGAACTGATTAAAATAAATTAAACGAACCACTCACTTATTCCTCCAGTTTGCAAACTTTGAAATTTTTAACAGGGCTTTTATACAGGCATACATTGGGCGACTTATATCCTATCTTGCAAAGTGTATTCTAAGTACACTGTTGAAAACCTAGATAGCAATTCTTGGTAAAGAGGGAAAAATAAAATGACGCAATGTCTAGCTAAGGGACCTCAGACCTCTGCTGTCTGACCATCAAGCAGATAGTTCTTGATGCCTTTTCAAGTCAGCTGGTTCTTGCCAGCACTGTCTAGTCCTTCTGTAAGATATGAGCTGCCTTTGGTGAAATGTTATTTTTCTTCCAAGATTTTGCATAACTCCAGTAAATGTTGATGACAGAGAAACAAAATTCTTAGGCTGGGCTCCCATTCCCAGTCGTCTGTCCATCATTATGTTTGCCCTTTACAAACATAGGTGTATGTGTATATAAATGAATGCTTGTGTAGATAATATACATTACATTATATCACATTATTTTTTGTAACTATGTCAGTATTGTAATTATACGACTATTGTTAATTGTATTCATATTTAACTGTATTATATATATGTGTGTATGTATTACAAAGGTAAGCTTGTTTCTAGACTTTTTATAAGAATTCCCTACTAAGCATTATTGTGATTGATGCCATTTATGAATGCATGTATTATTTTAGTGGTAATCGATGTCACACTACGGAAAATACATCTGTGTTTATAAAAATGTTGCAGAATAATAGCTACTTGGCTTAACGCAACTTATTGAGCCTGTGGCAGTTATTTATTTTTTTAAGAAATATTCATGCATTGATCAATTGAACGACTGCGGTGTGACTATAAACCAAAGTGGAAAGGGAGAGTATAAAGAACAGAAATCACCAAGGAAGATAGAGTGGCAGGTAAAACATCAGAAATCATCCACTCATTTTCAGTTTTCTTTCTAAATTATACCATGTCTCACTGTGTCTGTCGTTATCAGGTGTTCTCAACCCTACATATATGGTCGCTTTATTATTTTTCCCTCTGAGAAATTTTAGGAGCGTTACAGGAGAAGGAGACAGGGAAGTCTTTAAACATTCCAATCAGGTTTCCTCCGGGGTCTTGCTGCTGGAAGAATGTCTTATGGGTAAATTTCCACCCTCTCAGCAGGGCGTGTTTTGCATGAACTGAGTCCCAGGAGAAAATGTTATTCCACACAACAAAGCCCAGGCGGTGACTCATATTAAACTGACCAGGAGGCAGGAGGAAGACACTGACCTGGGGGGAGGGGGACAGGACACAATTTACTTTCTAAAAACTGACTACAGCTCTCTGGGAAATGAAAATCCTCCCAGGTGTCTGTGTTTCCCTGCGTTGCTTTTTCCGTATAAACAGTATTTGCAATGTGTCATAAGGATTTTCTAGGATGAAATGAAGATTCTTAGACCAGAGAAGAAAAAAACAAGAGTCTTTCACAGAAAATAACAAAACTGTCTCTGTCACCTACCACTGTCACAATATCACTACCGTCGACTGACTGGACAGACATAGCTAATTTAATAAAACCATTACCTTCTCACAACCAAAAACCAGACTTTAAAAAAATACTGATTTGAGAGGAAAGATGTTTCTTACCTGGATTTGCACATTTCAAAGAGCATACAACCTAAAAATGGATTCTTCTCCCATGAACTAAAACAACTTGAACTGCAAACACCTTTCCTTTTCCAAAAGGTGAGAGGTTCATGGACCATCACTGCGCTGATGTTTCCTATTGTTTCAAAGCTGTTCCTTGATCAAATGATACAGTTCTGCAATCTGATTCTTTTAATTATCTTTTTTATTATTCCAACATACACCGGGATCCTAAACTTCTCTGGGATTTATTGATAAGGGCATCTTCCCCTTGTACTGCCTCATTTTATTGCTATTTTTATAATGGTTTCTAACTAATAAAATGTTATCTTACCCATTTTGTTTATGCGTAATAAATCAGATGCCTTCCTCTTCTTCTGCAAGGCAGATATGGGTGGGGGAGACTGTCTCAATGTGTTAAACCCATGATGTCTTTTGCATACAAATAGAAATTAGTACAAGAGCGTTTCATTAAAGAAAGTATTGCTATTTCTGTATGACCTAGGGAAAATTAATATTCTAAATACAAAGCCATGTGACTCGGGTTTGTGACTCTTTCCAGCAACTGAAGCTGTGAAATGATGCTTGGAATAAAGCCTAGAATTCTTCTGTGTTCCTACAAGCAGTTCTATTTCCTTGATGAAGAAAATAGATCTGATGGAAAAAATGGTGTGCCTGGTTTTTCAGGCAGCTTTAAACCCTAGATGTTATATTTAGTCAACAGAAATTTATCAAGCCCTTGGGACACTGCAGTCATGTGTGTGTGTGTGTGTGTGTGTGTGTGTGTGTGTGTGTGTGTGTGTGTGTGTGTGTGTGGGGGGTGAACAAGAGCTATGGTTCCTTTCTCCCACAAGACTTATATTCTCGAAGAGTAAAATAGACAACAAACAGATGGTTATTCCGATAAATATCCAATTTGAAATTATGGTAAGGGTAGAGGAGAGAAAGCTCAGGAAGTTGAGAGAGTATGTACATTTGTTTACATTCACTTCCTTTTCTCAAAGACTCTGGGGGGTAGTTGGAGGAGAAGGTGAAGAATCAAGAAAGTGACAGAATATATTTGACATGAAAGGAGACAGGCTATTTTAGAGGCAGAAAACCAGCAATGGGGTGGAGGGGGCTGGAGGGGACTTTGGGGGATAACAAAGCATAATGATACATATGTATAAAAATGTTACAGTGACACATAGGCCTTAGCACAAATGACAGAATGCAAGAATTCCTATGGGAGGGTTCCAATGGGGAAGAGGGTATAAAGATGATTAAGATGTTCTGTATGAAATGCACAAGAATTCAATTAAAAAATCTACAAAAAATGTTACAATGAAATCCATTAGTTAGTATGTTACCTAAAGACAAATTAATTTTTAAAAATAGCCCTCCCCACCAAGTCTGTCCTTCAGGCAGTCTGCCTTTTCTTGCAGACAAGGGCAACCTGGTGAGGGGCTGCCACTGTAGTCTCTGGGGGAGGGGAGCTGTAAAGGAGATGTTGGGGAGTGATGGGGAGCCTCAGTTTTGTACCTGTTACTTGAGGAGGTGAGGATGTCAAGGTAAAGCTGATGGAAGGTGTTACTGCTCTTCCTGAATGTGGCAAAGTTTTGGGGCCCAGGACAGCATAGCCAAAGCCGGAGTGCGGGGGGGGGGGCTGAGCAAAATCATACTTTTAGAGAAGGGTGCTAAGTTCTAGGCTGCAAGGACAGGACACATTCAGTGACAGGAGGTGAGCCAGGAAGAGCAGGTTGAAGGGAAATGGGGATAGACACTGTGTGCTTCGCCAAGGCAGTTTCTGGACTTTGGGAGATGAATATGTTGTAGGAATTTTAAAAGGGGGTGGGGTCATAGTGCACATAGTGAATTATCCAGAGTATCTACTCATTTCTCTGTTGTAATTAACCATAGTCAGCCTTGGTCCACAAACACTACATGGAAAATTATAGAAGTAACCAACTCCTAACATTTAAATTGCACTGCCTCTGAGTAGCGCCATGAAGCCCTGCACAGTCTCGCTTTACTGTGAAGGGATGTGAACCATTCCTCTGTCTATCGTATTCACACTTAGGTGCCACTGGCCCATTAGCCCTTTGGTAACTGTCACGGCTATCAGATTGGCTGTTGCGGTACTTGTGTAAACATAAACCCTTTCCTCCTTGCCCAATGCTGATTTACAGTGACTGTGTCCTCACCTGACTACATTATACCACACAGGCACTACGCCTTCACAGCACCACAAGAAGAAGAAACAGTCTGAGGGACAATACATAGAGACCACATCCACATAACTTTTATTATAGATTATTGTCTTTTTTTCCATTTTCTATTGTTAATCACTGTGCCTAATTTATAAACTAAATTTAGTTGTAGGCATGTAGATGAAGGAGAAAACAGTGTATGTAGGGGTTGGGACCATTTACAGTTTCAGGCTTCTGTTGACAGATATGTTCTGGGGACATAGCCCCCATGGGTAAGGGAGGCCTATTGCACTCCAGTTTATTTTCAGGCACCTACCCATTTCCTGACAGACTACAACTCCAGGGAAGTTGAGCCTCCTATTGCAGGGCTGGACCCTATTAAACATCATCCCCACCACCTTTGAACACTTCCCTGGGGCTAATTTGATTATCACTTTGGTCAAAGCTACTCAGCTCATTATTTCACCTTGGTTACAAACAGCAGATTAGGAATGTACGTATAACTGATTTTTGCTGATTAGAAGCAAAAGGGTGAATACTGGGGAAAACATGTTTTCTGTTCTTTTTTTAATATTTTATTTATTATTTTAATTTTACATGTATGAGTGTATTGCTTGTATGCATGTAATTGTGTACGTGTGGGGCAGTGCCTGCGCCAGATCGCCTCAAAATAGAATTACAGTTGTTAGCCACCATGTGGGTGCTGAAAATCAAACCTGGGTCCTCTCTGCAAGAGCAGCCAGTGCTCTTAAATGCTGAGCCATCTCTCCAGCCCCAAGTTTTCCTTTTCTTAACAGGGCTGTTGTAGAAGATATGTTGTCATCCTTCGGTGCAAATGTGGAGCCCTAGATTGCTATAGCTAGCTCCTCCGTGTGCCCCTGAAGCTGAAGGCCCTGTCTTTGTAGGGTGCCGTCTACAGGGTTCCTATCCCCACAGTACCCCTCAGCTGCACGGGGTACTTGGTAAGAAGCACAAGAAAGACAACAGTCGTTATCTCACAGAAGACTTGGAAGTCTGCTTGTCTTGTACTGAATGCACAAGGAATGCTTATTAAACATTTTAATTCATGCATTCACTAAGAGCCTACAGTGGGCCAGTTACTGTGCTAAGCAGTAAGAATATGGGTAAGCAAGAGAGATACAGTCCTTTCCCTCAAGGAACTTGCAGGATGTGTCTTGTACCTGTCTCTTGCATGTATTTCATTGTAGTTAGGGACTGACACATGCTTTACCATGTTTCTATCCCTCTATGATGCCTATGATGATGGCTGACACACAGTAAGTACTTGCTGAGTGTCTGCTGATAGGAAATGCCTGAAGAAACATCCAGTATATTCCTGGCTGGTGCAAACCAAGGGCCAGGGCAGAGCAGTAGTGCTCATGGAGAGAAAGTGCAGATTAATGGTTGGGGAAACTAGTGTGTGCTTCAGACTTTCCTTTGAGTTCTGGCTCTCATGTTTGCAAACTCGTGTGCCCCTCAGAGACTTGTTCTTCCCTGATCCTAACATGATAATATCTGTCACACCAGATATTATGCAGCATTCAAAAAGATAATGGAGATACTTATATATTCTACACAGTATATTGCCTGGATGTACGTAATATATAATGCAGTGTATTATATGCTGTGTAGTGTATTACACAGAAGAAATTAACTCTAATAAATTGTAGGTACTTGCCGTTGAAGTAGCTCACTGATGTGAAAGATTAGTTTGTATTCATTTGAACATTTTGTTTAAACAGGATTTCATCATTTGGACTGTCCAGCTCCTAAACACTTTCCTATTTGAGTGGAAGTCCAAGGAGTGGGGCAGGAATTTTGTGTCTGTATCACTGGGTGTGATGAACCAAATGCTTCTGTTTGAATCTTGAGAGAAGATACAAAGAGCTAGGAGCAAGCAACAGTGTCAGACTTTAGAGTGCCCAGGACACTTGAGTCTAGCAGTAAGGATGGATAGGGAGGAGCTCAGGGCCTGTGTGACTGGAGCAGCGTTTTGGCTGTGGTTAGACATCTTTAGCATTTCTTGAGCCTAGTTCTTCAGCCTTTGGATCCATTCCTTGACTGTCCTGTGCATTCCCTTCCTGTTAAAGTCAATCAGGATTTATTTCTGTTGCTTGCTGCTGATGAACCTGGGTAAAACAACAAATGCCAGAATTTCAGAACCAGGGATTTGAGGTTATACTGTTACGCCATGGGCAGAGTAACTTATGAGATACTGAAGGTTATTTGTATTTTTAAAAAATAAACTTGAAAACAAATCAATATGAAATCTTCCCTCTTATTCTTTCTAAGCCATTAAAAGTCAGATACACAGCTGGGAAACCAATATTAGGGAAAAAGAACAACCCTTTTTATATTCTTTGAGCTTGGCCAAAATCCAGATGTGATGCAACTTAGATGGTATTATTTTTCATGTGTCATCTTGTTTTGTGGCAATTGTCACTATATGTGTAACTCAGGAAAATGTTGACTATCAGCCAACCCATGGGGCCCATACTCAACTCTTCAGCTTAGTCTTAGAAAGCAGTCTTTGTAAAAGTTGTTGTCTAAACCTCAGAAAGGGGATTTTTTTTCCCTGTCACTAATATTTATTTATTATCTGTAGATAAAATACCATTTTCTTCCAGGAAGGTGGTTCTCAAAGAGGTCCTCATTAGGGTCAACTCAGAATCTAGTTGTGTTTTTCAGCCAGTGTTTCCAGGGGACAGTGGAGGTTTTCTTGCTCACAGTACATTGTAAAACAATGCACAGAATATGATAAAAACAGCGATGGACAGAAATAAATGAGGGAATTTAGAGATTAGCCAAGAGTCATCAAAGAGCCTTTGTGGTGCATACTACCTTTAACCAATGGGCAGAGAGTGCATGGAGTGTTAAGAATATGCAGTGGACAAGAATGCTATGATAGACAGAAGTTTGTTACCGGAGCTGGAGTGTAGTCACGGTATGGATGGTATGGATGTCAATTATTTGCCCTTGGCCTAGTAATCTCTTTGGCTCACCAGCAGAGAGCAGAAGCCCAGAAAGCAGAGGGGCTTTCCATAGCTTGGCAGAGATATTCTTTTCTCAAATAAACATTTCAGTTCCTCAATGAGTCCTTGAAGGTTGTGACTTGAAGTCTCTGATCATCCTGTCCACTGTATTCATCCTAACTGGTTATGTAAGGACAACAAGGTGCCCAGAAATGTACTGGCTGTGGAGTCTAGGCACACCAGGGTCTGAAGCCCAGTACCCTTACTGTGTATATTTTCTGAAATGTAGCTGCCTCATTGTATTACCTTGACCTTTTGTTGCTGTGACAAATACCTCCAAAAAGAAAGGTTATCTTGGCTCACACTTTCAGCCATGGTTGGTTTGCTCCATTGCCTTTGGCCAGTGGGGTGGCAGACCAGCATGGTAGTGGGAACTGGTAGTCGAGCGAAGATGCTTGCCTTGTGGCAGCCATGAAGCAGAGAGAGTGACAGGAGAGGGCTGAAGACTAGGTTTATTTTTCCAGAGACTTCAAGAACATTCTTATTAATGAAGCTCCACCTTCCACAGTTCCTACTTATAATAAAGCTATTCAAAATTTGAATCCACCAATATTTTAATCCAGTGATAGAGGCAAATGATCCAATGATTTCCCCAAAACCTCACCTCTGAACACTGCTGCATTGGAGACCAAGCCTTCAACCTGTCTACCATTTGGGGGGACTCTTCATGTCCAAACCACAACACTCATAATTATCCCATCTCTGTTGAGTTGTATTCATTCATTCATTTCATGTTTCTTGTGTACCTTTTATGTATCTGGTGAACAAACAGGCAAAATGCCTTCATGGAACTCATTTTTTAATGAGTTACATGAGATCTTTTGTCTTTATGTGTGTGGGACCATATGGGATGTGTTTATTAATAGATATTAACCGACTAACAAACAGTAGGTATCAAATGATACAGGCACCTTTCCACCTTACTGGTCTTCAGCAGTACACACTGCTTTGGGGTGGTCTGATGAGGACAAACCAACTGGGCTCAGCATCAACCTTCCATATAAGGGCACATACTGAATTTGGGTAAGAGCAGACTATATTCACAGGGGCTTTGGAAAAACACTTCTTTAGCTCTGAGAGTCCTTTTCCTGGTCTAAGAACGCATGAGTGGTATTCTGAGATGGCCACAGACCATTGGTATCCTCCCCTCAAATGTTAAGTTCACCCAGGGCTCTCTCCAGCACACCCATTGGACATCAATTTCTTTGGATTTCCCCCCTCTTTACCAAGATAAAACCTATTGACACTCAGAAAATTCCTCTCTGCCTCCCTCCCTCCCTATTTGCAACTGGAGAAAAGACTGAAATATAGCTGCTCACATTTCCTTTGTGCTCTAAGGGGATTCTCCTTGGAGCAGAAATCAAGACACTGCTTCCCACACTCAACTGTCTATCACATACTCCTGACTTACACATCTTTCAATTTCTGGTCTGTAAATGTTAGGAAAGGCAAACTAGCTATTAATCAAGGGAATATTAGTTAATAGGACTGGAGAGATGGCTCAGCAGTTAAGAGCACTCTCTGTTCTTGCAGAGGACCCAGGTTTGAATCCCAGCACCTACACGGTGGCTAACAACTGTCCATAACTCTAGTTTGAGGGGATATGATGCCTTCTTTTGATCTCTGAAGGCATTGCATGACATGGGTGCATTTATATATATGCAGGCAATACACTCATGCACACAAATAAAACATAAGTACAATATTTAAAAAAGAAAATATTATTTAATAAATTCAGCTCATGTTACAAAAATAGAAACCTAAACATAATGGGTAAAAAACGTCAAAGAATTTCAGTGGACAATTCCCAGAATCTGGAGACATACAGGTTGATGGACGCAGTTCTTGTACTATATAACAGACTGTATTAGTCCCTTTTTCCACTGAATTTGACCATTTTCTCCACATGGCTCACATTGATACAACAATAATCAAGAACTAAGTGATGAGGGAAATTTTGGGTTCTTTTTCTGGTGTGTGTGTGTGTGTGTGTATGTATGTGTGTATGTGTATGTAGGTATGTGAATGCGTGCATGGGTGTGTGGAGGCTGGAGGACATCAGGGTCCTGGTCTATCATTCTCCACTTTATTCCTTTGAGACAGGGTCTTTCACTGAAATTGGAACTAGGCTGGCAGCCAGAAAGCACCAGGAATCCTTTTGTCTCTACCCACCCCCAGCATTGGGTTTATAGGTGTGCACACAGCCATTCCCAGATTTTTACATAGGTGCTGGGGATTTGTACTTAGGTTCTCATGCATTCACAGCAAGTGTTCTTACCCACTGAGCTAATCTCCTCCATCTCTTACAGAGTTATACTTTTTGTTTGTGGTAGCAGAGATTAAACCTTAGATCTCCTGCATGCTAGGCAAGGGCTGTGCTAACTGAGCGATAGCCCCAGCTCAGCCCTCTCCCAGTTGGTCTTGAATGTATTCCATGGAAAATTATGTTTATGGAAAATTCTGTTGTATTCTCTTGTGTGAGGTTCAGCAACATGTAGATGCCAAGTAGAAATTATATTTCTGTTTGAAGAGAAGGCTAGAATTTTTTTTTCTTTTCTGTTAAATGAGGACAGTGATCCTCTCAGTATGAGGTTTTCCTCACACTGAGTGAAGAAAGTTTCCTAGGCAGGACTGTGAGGCTGGCTGTGAAGTGTGAGAGCTACTTCCATTTCATGCCCTTGTGTAAACAAATAAATTGACAATATAGACATCTTTTTTAAAAAAAATTTTAACTGAATTTTTGTGTATTTTATACAGAATGTATCAAACAATCTTAATCATCTTTATAGTCTCATCCCCACTGCACCCTCCCATAGCCCCCCTACCCCTACAGGAACCCATATATTCTGTCATTCCTGTTAAGACCCAGTGTGTCAAGTCTGTGTCCCCAGACATTCCCCAGTGCAAGTCTAGTCAGCCTATGCAGTCTCTTGTTTTAGGAAGATCATCTCTTCCTCACCTAGCAGTAATCAGTTTCCAATGATTTTCAGCTAAGATGGGGGTCTGCTGTTCATTTCCCCAGTTCTATGCAAGGTTTTTGTCTGCGTCAGTTTACATGGGATTTGTATATGCTGCACCATTGTCATAGAATCATATGAGCAGGGTCCCAGGAGCTCATAGAACACTGTTTCCATATGGTCTTCCCCCTCCTCCCTGGCTCTTAAAATCTTTCCACTCTTCCTCAATGGCTCCTGAGCCCTGGGTGAGTGAAGTTTATTTTATTTTATTTTATTTTATTTTATTTTATTTTATTTTATTTTATTTTATTTTATTTTATTTATGAGGCTTTTTGCTACTCTAACATTCCCCCCCTTTGAAGAGGCAACCCTAAAATCTGTTAGGGATTAAATAAGAGCTCCCAAATACTTTTGATATTTTTGGCCTTTCGAACAGAGTACGTTGCTAAGAGGCCCAAGGACATTTTGACTTTTAGCCAAGAAACTGGCAACTTTTCTTTGGGGTCTTTTTACCCTAACTGCCTAGCCAATTCCTACCTCCAATTCTTATCACACCATCCTCTGAAGAGGTTACCCAAATTGTCAATAGGGAATCGGGACACAGACTGCTCTGGCTTCTTCAGTGCTGAACAGGGACACAGGGTGAGACAATTGGAGTACCCCTTCAGTGGGTCTATCTAAAAGACCACCAAGTTGTGTAACTCTTAACTGTAGGGAGAAAAGAAAGTCCTTGACTGGTGCCTAGGAGATGTGAAGGAGAAGTAAAGGCAAGACTAGTTAGCATTACAAGTTCTAGACAGGGAAACAGAAAAAAGTCAGGACAGGGCAAATTTCAAATGTTCAGATCAGAGTCCATTGGGATTTCTTGATGAGGAGTTTCCAAAAGCATCCCTCTATTGGGTTCCACCTCATTTTTCTTTTGTCTGCCGAGGCTGGATTCAAAAGTGATGGACTTGGGATTTGTTTTCAGGCACTTTGATAGCTGTTGGAGTGGCTAGAATCAGCGTCCCTTGCAAAGGCTTCTAGATAGGGGGAGAAAACAAATTTAGACATCATTTTAGAACAATAGTGGGTTCTCTCCCTTAGCTACAGGTGGGCACTACAGTGTTGCAGACCAAGATTTGAAGTCTTACATCTGAGCAGCACTTTCTGCTTAGAAACAAAATCATCAATGAGAAACAATTGTCTAATTAGCTTTTTATATGGACTTAAGCCTAACATCTGGGAAGTGTAATCCTAGAACTCTTAAAGAAATATACTGATCACTTTAATCTTTGGTTATACTTTCCTTTTGGAAGTTTATGACCATACTCTTAAGGTCATTTGAGGTTCTGTTCCTCAGGGGTCACATGGGCTTGGGAGGAGCCCCTGGTTCCTTTCTTCTACTAGTTCTCTATAGGTGAAGATAAATCAAAGGTCCTGCTTGACTGTGGATGGCTTCACTTGGAATCATGGAGGAAATGTTTCCTCTGTGTTAACCCTCCTCTTTGTAGACTGGACACTGGTTCAAGTCCATCTGGTGGGGTCTCCATGGCCTCCCTGAATGAGAGGACAGGTGACTCACCACAATTACAGAACATTTTGAGAGATGCTTCATAGTCCCCTGGAACTTAGTCAACCTTAGAGGGCGAGGAGTAAAAACTGTCCTTTAAGTCCCTCTGACCAGATTAGTATAAGCCTCAAAGTATGGTTATTAGACATCCAAGAAGGTTAGTTCCACCAGTCTGGTACTTTTAATTACCATGTGCTATGTAGATAAAGCTTGGGCAAAACCCAAAAGTTCTCAGTTAAACACTAGACATATATTTTGTTCTGACATTGAGATATGATGTCATATACAGATATGCCAGGCCACATTCATAGCTATCTTAGGACACATAGGCAATAGATTGGACATAGCTACATAGCAGTTGACCCAGATGCCTGTTCGAGTCTTGGATTCTTTGCAGTTCTGCTGGATCAGGCTCTTAGTTTACAGTGTTGTCAGTTTCTGGAGTTGAGCCAAACACATATTTTTCTATGTGAGTCCACTCAAGTGCTCCCAACTAGAGAGATTCATTGGCCTTCAAGCAGTGCTTTGATCACAGAGCCCTAAGACCTGGCTCTTCTGCTCACTAATTTAAATTGACTTAGAGTTACGGGTTTATTTTACATAAGTAGTGATGAGGACGGTTTGCCTCATGGGATTGTCTTGATCACTAAGGGAGAAAATTAATGTGAAATGCTTTGTAAAGGATAAAGAACTGCATCAATGTAATTTATTCATGCATTACATAGCAGTTACTATGTGTGCCAAACCCTGATTCAAGAGCTTTACAAATATTAGCTCAAGTAATCTTCACACTAACCCTAGGAGATGTTTTACTATAATAATTATCCTCACTTTGCAGATGTGGAGACTGCATGTCCCCTATCACACAGCTGGTGAGGGCAAAGCTGGAAGGTGAACCAGTACCACATCTGAATGTGTATGCTTGACCCTAACCCTGCACAACCCATGGTATGTGATTATGAACATTAGGATTAGAGATGTGGCAACAGAAGACAGAACTGGATTTCACTTTTTCTCTTTTGTAATCTTGGGGAAAGCAGAACAAGTGGAGGAATGCTGACGGTAAAAGCAGAAATGAATCAATTAGAAGAAAGATGAAGCCACGGTAGGAATGTTTACAAGATGCTTCTTTGAAAAGATCCATAAAAGGGGAAATTTCTTGTAACACTCATGAAGAAATAGAACAATAAAAGCAAAGACATAAACACTAGAGATGACAAAAGATGTGATCCCAGTCAGAGAGGAGGTGAAAGGCGTAAGAGCAAATTGCGGACAGTTCTGCAGCTGCACATGTGATCAAATGTTGCTGGACTCATTCATGACTTAACTTTGATCATCTAAATTTTCTTAGAAAACTGATTTAAGTTTCTTCCTCCCTCCCTCCCTTCCTTTCTTCCTTTTATTTTTTTGGTGTAGAACATCCAGCATGAAACTCCCATGGGACATAGTTACCACTCTTTCAAACCCGACTTGGGAAAATGATAAAGAAATAAAGCAGAATTATTGGGAAAAAAAAACAAGAAAAAATATTTATGAAACTGTTCTTAGCAATATAAAAAAAGTTGGGGCTGGAGAGATGGCTCAGCAATTAAGAGCACAGGTTTGAGTCCTAGCACTTACATGGCAGCTAACAACTGTACATAACTCCAGTTCCAGGGCAATTTCATGCTGTCTTCTTTCTGTTGGGTATTGCACAACATGAGTACACTTATATACACATAGGCAATATACTCATACACAAAATAAAATAAAATATTTAAAAAACGATATAAAGAAATCTAAACAAATGAGTAAGGATTCAGTGATGTGGCAAGTGAGTTCCAGGACAGCTGGGTCTATAGGGAGACCCTGCTTCAAAAAGACAGGAAAAAAATAATCTAAAGTTAGCGTATCCTATAATTATGCAATAGTTAAATTTAAAGTGGTATGAGAAACTATACCCTCACTGATATCAGCCACCATTATAGCATAACTGTAAATAGATAAGAAAGGGGAATAATGGAGTAGGAAGGAGAGAATAGGAGGAAGTATGGGAGGGCTAACTAATACTAAAGGCCTTTAGAAAAAGCCATATGGAAACCTAGCACTATAGAGTCTTCTTAAAGTATATTAATATACAATATAATAAGATTAAAAAGAGTTACCCTATAACAGGAGGATATTACCAGTACTGGACACCATAGGCTATCAAAGAAAAAGCCCAGTGCCAGGAATGAGCACCCTCTTTCAAAGCTGTTAACCAGGGATCCCATAGACCTTCAAACAATATGGGCTACTGCCCCTGCTCTTGGTTACCTATCAGAATTTGACTGTTAGACCCTATTGCTGAAGGCACTACATACATGAGCTATAGAACAAAGAGAAATCAAAAGCCTCACTTCTACTAGCTACCTTCCATAGTGCTGGAAGATGCTATGCACGCTGCTGGAAGAGAAAAGTAATCACCGATCTTGCCCCACTGTGAATCCTGTGATCTACAACAACTGGCCTGGCAAAATATGACCTCTGGTGCAGTAGTGGCACAAATGTTATATTGGTTCCCAACCACTTTCTGATTGAACTTAAAGCTCTGTTTCATAAGATGGAGCTCATAACTGACATTGATATCAAGTCTATCAGTCTGTGGTTAGACAGGTCACAGGCCAATGGGGAGAACCTGCTATTAGTATTTTGCTAAATACACATAGTATTAAATCCACTCTTAATGACTTATTGTTTTACCTGTAGATAAATGCATCTATTAACTTTCACCAGAGAAGCTTCCTCTTGCGTCAGATGGTGGTTAACAGAGAGACCCACAATTGACCAACATGTACATAATAAGACAAAATGTTTATCCCTGAATAGGACACCTATATCAAACCTTTACCTCCCAAGGCTCAGGGATCATTCCAGAAGAAGAGGCGCAAAGATTGTAAGAACCAGAGGTGGTGAATGACCACAAGGAAACAGAGTTTTCTACACAGCTAGGCATTTGCTCATATGAACTCATAGCAATGGTGACAGCATGTACAAGTCCCATGTAATCTAAGCCAGACAGAAATCCAGCATGAAAGTGTGGAGGTGGGTAGCAGCTCCCAGCCCTAGCTGAGAACTATTGGCAACCCATGGTTACTGAGAGAGGGAGAGTCAGTTTTCTTTAAGGATGTAATGCTGGATAGGTTGACCAGACTCTGGTGAATGAACCCACACTAAAGGCTATTTGGGATCATAAATTTGATTGATAGGCCTTTATACACACAAACATGTAAAACATGAAATCAGCTAGGGGTATTGAGGGGGTTGCAGATAGGTGATAGGGTCTAAATATGGCAAATATGTTGTAAGAAATTTGCAAAAAATCAATAAAAAATGGAAAAAAATACACGGAGTGAAGGCCTAAACTTCTAAATGATCTTCTATAAATTTTAATTCCTTAGCTTTAACATAGCAAACAACAGGTGACGATTTAACCCACACAGAGAACCTGTGGCCATTAGTTGGAACACCTTTGGCTCTAATACTATTCACCACTCACCCCTTCCAAGGCTGCTGCCAGTCAATGAGAAAATGTAGTTGGGTGGGTGGAATGCATGGCTTTTTTTGCTCTGGGCAGAAATCTTTTGATACAATCTTTGTATTGAAACTCTAGATATCCCTGACTGAGGTTTTAAGGGAGCTACAGGCAGTAGAAGGCTCTTGGAAAAAATAAAAGACATGGGGCTGAAGAGATAGCTCAGTGGTTAAGAGCACTAGCTGTTCTTGAAGAAGACCCTGGTTTGAACCTCAGCACCTACATGGCAGCTAACAATCATTCATGACTCTAGTTCCAGGGGATCCAACATCCTCGTCTGTCCTCTGCAGGCATTGCATGACATGGGTATACTTACATGCATGTAGGAAACACACTCATACACATTAAAATAAAATAAAATTTAAAAAGACAAACTTTTTATTACATTTATGTGTGTATGTGTGTGTGTGTGTGTGTGTGTGTGTGTGTGTGTGTGTGTGCCTGTCTGTCTGTCTATGAGTGTGGGCGTGTGTGCCACAGCATCCACGTGAACAGCTTGCAGGTTCTAGAGATCAAACTAAGGTCATTAGGCAAACACCTTTACCTGCTGAACCATTTTGCCAGCCCCTGGAAGGCTTTTAAAAATATGTATTTCTCCTTTACTCTCTGTTTCTTCTTATTTCCCTTTCCTTTTATTTATTTATTATTATTTTTAAGTGTGTATAGGTTTATTGTTTTGGGGTAGATGTTTGTCCATCACTGGTTTCTGATGACTGGAGGAATACCTGTCTTTTCTCTCTCCTTATTCTTCACCAGTTTTACCCCTGCTTTATAGCAAGTAGTCAGTTAACGTTTGTTAAGTGAATTAATATAGGAAAGGATAGTAAATAAGACTTGAGTGATGTTCTTGGAAAAGATGAAAAATCTAAGGATTTTTTTTGAAGTTCAATATGAGAGATGCTGAAAATAAGCATAAAATGCAGAGAGACAGGAAGAAAAAGAAGCAAGATCGACTATAAATATCAAAGAATAAAAAGGAAAAGAATTAAAGTGAGGTACTGGTTTGGACAGAAACAAATTGACTAGGACAGGAGTGCTATATATAGCCTCTGGCATTTTTGAGAACTTAACATAAGGATAAACTTAGCATTTATAATGTATACGAGAAGGAAGAATTATTCAGTGTGTGATTAGGAATATTGCCCACTCTGGGGGAAAATGGAAATCTGTACTTTATACCACATAAAACTTATATAGCAGTTGGAGATTTAAACATTAAAAACAAAAGCACAAAGCCGTAGAAGAAAACATATGAGTATTTATGTAGTTAGGGTATCAAGAATGTATTTATAATATTGTTATGGTTTGAACACATGGTCACCTGCTCATAATACTATACTGGCGCTGATTTGGAAGATTGTGAAATCTCTAGGAGGTGGAGCTTTGCTGAAGGAAGTGGGTCTCTACAGGTGGGCTTTGAGGTTTTATAGCCTGGCCCCACTTCCTGCACACTCTGCTTCCTGACTACAGAGGCAGTATTCCCAGCTCCCACATGTTCCTGCCGCCACGCCTTCCTAACCATGAAAGACTGTATCTCTTCTTCTCTAGGCTAAAGTAACCCTTTCCACCTTTAACCTTTATCTTGCTTCTTGTTAGGTATTTGGTTACAGCCATGAGAATAGTAATCAATGCATAAAATTGATTCCAAGGTATAGAGCCATTGCCTAACCACAATCATAAGCCTAACCATATGATTCATAGGCCTTTGGAACTGGTTTGTGGGAGGAATATGGAAGAATTTGGAGTTTAGGGTTAGAAAAGCCCTAAATGCTTTAGGAAGAGTTTAATGGGTCATCCTGTCTTAGTGGGAGTTTAGAAGACTAGATGTGCACCACCAGGCCTGGCTGTGAGATTATGGCAAGAAATGCGAATAGTAGGTTTGGCTCCTGAGGCTTCAGAGGCATCTAGGCCTCCACTGGGAGCTGGACTAGTGGTTGAGAACATTATGTTCTGTGTTGACAATCTGTGGCTGATAGGAGAGAGAGAGTCACTTTTCTTTAAGGGTGTGATGCTGGATAGTTTGACCAGGCTCTGGATCCATCATCCTGCCCATGTTGTGAGAACCTAAGTGAGGCTGAATTCAAAAGCAATGGAATGATTTGTTTGGTGGAAGACATCTCAACAGAGGGTGACATTCAGGGTGTGTCATGGCAGAGGACCTGAGTTGAGGTTCAAGCATCCATGTACAGCTGCTCAGAAGTACCCCTAACTTCAGCTGTAGGGGATCTGATATCCTTTTCTGGCTTCGGAGGGCATAGGCACTCATGTATACCTACCCACACAGACATACACATAATTTAAAACTAAACTTAAATATTAAAAAAATGACTGTTCAATAAATTACCATGTAGACACATACTGGAAGGAAACTTAGTCATGCAAATGAATTTATAGAATATTTGACATCATAATGATGCTAAAAATCAATGACCAGCAATGTTCCTCAAAGGGGCCAAGGTCATACCCAACAAGAAAAGTAGCAACAGGAAAGAAACACAAATGCAGAGGGGCATCCTGGCATGGATTCTGAGACAGAAAAAGGACAGTAGTGGAAAAGCCAGTGAAAGTCAGATAGTGTGCTAAATAAACATACACTGACTCCTGATGACATTGTTATAGACTTAATGCATCTCTCAACTCCCACCAGAGAAGCATCTACATGCTGCAGATAGTGATTAACACAGAGGCCCACAACTGGCCAACATGTGGAGAATAAGAGACTGCAAAGTCCCTATCCCTGAATAGGATGCCTGTATCTAATGTCTTCCTCCCAAGGCTCAGTGATCATTGTAGAAGAGGGGTTGCAAAGATTGTAAGAGCCAGAGGTGGTAGATGACCACAGGAAACAGAGTTTTCCAGGAAGCTGGTTAGTTATTCATATGAATTCATAGCAATAGTTACAGCATGCACAAGACCCATGTAAGCTCAAGCCAAACAGAATCCCAGCATGGAAGTATGGAGGTGGGTAGGAGGCCCCAGCCCTAGCTGAGATCTGTTGGCAACCTATGGTTGCTGGGAGAGAGAGAGTCAGATTTCTTTAAGGGTGTGATGCTAGATAGGCTGACCAGGCTCTGGTAAATGTACTCACACTGAATGGCATTTAGGGGATCTATCTATCCATCTATATAGAGAGAGTATATATACAGAGTAGATGAAATTCAACATGGTGTTTTGAAGGGCTGTAGATAGAGGAGGGGGTGAAGTATGATCTAAATATGTTGTATGAAATTGGCAAAAATTCAGTAAAAGAAAAAAAATCTATATGTGTAGTTTCATACATTTTGATCAATGTGCCATGTATATATTCAATGCTAACAAAAATGAAGATGGAATAAGCGGGAATTCTCTTGGATTACATTATGTCTTCCAAAATCATTTTGAAATAAAAATTTCTAAAATATTGAAGAAAGATTGATATTGAGAATAAGCTAGGTAGAGACAGGTGTAAATTTCATTTGAGAACAATCCTAGAGTCCTCAATGTCGGACACAGTGAGCTGGGTGGAGCTAGGTAACAGTCAGTGGCAGCTCCTATCTTTCCATGTGTTTGTTGACTTAGTATTTCAAGATGTTTACATTGATGTCAAGTCCCTGTCACAGCAGGAAAACAGACCATATGGTCACTATTGGGGATTATCATGCTTCTGCTGTAAGAGACATTTGCCAAAGTCAATGGCCACATCAAACCTCAGAAGGCAGGGACAAAAGTCATCTCAGGACTTGGAAGTGGAGAAATGTGTTGGTTACTGACCACTAGTAGAACTGTACATCATGAACATATATCAATAAGACCTTAAAATTGTGCTTATGTATATGTGTGTGTAGATAGACAGATATAGACACATGTAGATATTTATAACATAGTCAGATGAGACACTTTCCAGATGGCAGAACAAGAGATATAGTATTTTGTCTGTTTTTGTGCAGTGCACATCCTAAACAAGCGGTCTACCACTGAGCTGCATCCCAGCTCTGACCTTTATTGTCTTTTTCCCTCATCTTTATTTCATGAATTTCCTAAAATGAACAAATACCATTACAGTAAGATATGGAGTAATAACATTGAGAATAAACAACAACAAAGATCCTTATTAGATACATTTTATTTGCCTTGGTAAAGATATATATGTATAAACAAAGTTCAAATTTTAAGAGTCTTTTAAAGAACTTACAAAGTTCTTAAAATTTTACTCCACTATTTTTGATTATTACATTTTGCATTGCTTTGCTCTGGTCCTTAAGCAGATGAAATTGTTGCTAAACTTCTGTTTGACATGATTTTCTTTCATTGAGCACCAAAAAAATGGTCCTCAAGTTGTATAACTGAACTGTAATTAAAGTAGTATTTGTCCTCCTAAGGGAACTAACTACAACAACAGTTAAAGGTTAGGAAGGTTAAGGAGTTAGGGGTGTTCTGATAGCATGTGAGTAATTATCAATAAAAAGATTTGAGATGCTGATCTTTTGTCTTTTATACATGACCACATTTTATTTTTAAACTAAGAGAACATATTATGCATATTGACTGTCATAACACTTGACCACATTTTACATGAAAACTTTGAAGTTTGAAATGTTCCTGGTTCCTCCTTTGTTTTGCCCCTTAGAATTCAGGTATTTGGGTCAGTGACGCTCAGAGTCTATTTAACTTAGGCCTCTTAATCCTGTGCCTCCTTCTAGGCTAGATCCTTTCCTGGCCATTTTCCAGGTTTATGGAACTAGGCTATGCTTTAAAGCTTGAGGCCCATAGTAAGTCATAGAGATTAGTTTATTCTTCCCAGGATCTGGGGTTCTCCAGTAAGCATCAGACCCAACTCTACACCTCACTGCTATGTGCACTAAACTGAGCTATCAGTGAAATGTATTTAGGCTTCTCTATGTTCTGATGAGACCCTTATTTTTCACCTTTGTGGGTGAACCCAGGAGAGATTAATTTGTTTAAATTACATTATTTATTTACTTAGTGGGTGTGTATACTGCAGCAAATCTGAGAGTCAGAGGACATCTTGGATGTCTTCTACCCTGTTGGTCTATGGATCAAACTCATGCCATCAGGCTTAGAAGCAACAGCCTTTACCTACTGAACTACCACATTGGACTCTCAGAAATGACCTTTATTCTAGAAGATGACATCTCAGTTTCTCCTGGGGAATGTGGTTAATATGTAAGTTCTGAATCTTGATATTACTTTCTTCTGAATCATTAAAATAAACCCTAATCAATTTACCCAAGCAATTTCTGAGCTAGTCAGTATTTCAGTCTGAACCAACTATGTATGTTTATCAATGTGGAGGCCAGAAAGGAACAGACAAAAAAGTTTAGTTAAGCAGAAAAATGATGTGTCGAGGCACCCAAAGTCTATGTTCCAATTCTAGGAGTGAGCATTATAAATGTTTCTTGGGTTTAAGCCTTAGGACATGTGACTAACAAAACTGTATCACCTGCTTCCCCAAGGGGGTATTGGTGAAAAGTGGCTGGGAATTTCTGGAGCATCCCTATAAGGAGAAGTAGTGATTGGGACCTCACAAGACCTCTCTGCTGGCTGGTGCCAGCCCTCTCCCGACTCTCAGTGTGTGGACTACCGCATCCATTAGCTCCTTGCCTTTACCTGAGACCACATTCTTACTCTACATAATAAGGTTAGATGGGACTGAAAGGCGTCACTCTGAGGTAATAACTTGGCTCGACGTTATTGTGCAGTCTTGTTCTTTCCTGCTGACTCAGCCCGACGGTGTGCAGTTTGGTGGTTTCCCCATCAGCTTGGATTTTAAGGTTGCCCCATAGTGAACAATCGCTGTGGGGAGGCATCTGGCCCACGAGCTGATTTTATATCATTGACAATGCATCTCTGTGATGGTGAACCAATCATATTTGAGGTGTTTTTATTACCACTTAACAACAATCTATCCTAGTTAATTTACTCCACAGCTGCTAGTCCACCTCCAAACCGGAACCAAGTCTGGCTTTATGTCCTTTTTGATCTGCTCCCAATGCAGCCTTGAATGTTGGCCACTCATCACTGGGTCTCAGTTGTCCTGTTAACACTGGGTCTTCCAAATCAATGCTAGTCACAGCAAGGCTAGAACCCATCTTTAAGATGCTTAAACCAAAGTCCTCTGAAGAAGCTGGTAGCCAGGCCCCTGTTCAGACATGTATATCTTTTTCTTCTTGAACCTTTTTTTCTGTAAAATATTTAAGAGAATGGGCTTGGGATTCAAATGAGCTTAGGTGTTACTCTAGCTTCAGTCTTTTCTAGCAAAGAAGATGGAAGCAGTAAGGGAATTTCAGAATCCCTCTAAAATCTTGGCATTCTTGTGTAGTAAAAATGGGTGTGGCAATAGCACTTAGAGGTACGATGAGGCTGCGAATACGGTGCCTGGCTCAGACCCTGCAGTTCCGTGCATCACTTGTGCGTCACTCTTGTGTCAACAAGCTCTGTCCTCTTGTGCTAGTTTCTTTTCTCATTGCTGCGACAACATGGCTGACAAAAGCAACTTAAGGAAGAAGGCTTTATTTTGAAAGCATGAGGACCCGAGTTCAATTCCCAGAACCCATGCAAAGGGCTGGGTATAGTGGTGTGGACTTGAATCCAGCTGCTGGGGGTACAGGTGGACCCCTGCAACACATCTGCCAGCCAGCTGTGCCTACTTGGCAAGTTCCAGGTCTGTGGGAAAACCTGTTTCAAAGTAAAGGTGGTGGCATCTGAGGAATGACACCCAAGGCTGTCCTCTGGCCTCCATGTGCATGTACACACATGTACAAGCACCACGCAGCACACATATGCAACCACATACACAATAGAAATTCTGGAGAGCCCGTCTTTGAATTGTAACTTTTAAAAGGACCTCTTCTTCCAACAAACTCTTTGGGTGGAATTTACTAGTCTTAGTGCCCAGGTGAACGTGTTAGAAGCATGTTTACTAGTTGTGAGCGCCCTGGTGAACCTAGAAGCCACAAAAATGTAAGAGCTCAAATATATTCTAATTTTATTGAGGATGACGAGTGCTTTCCCCTGATAGTAACTTTCCAGAGAGGGAGCATTTGTTACTCTCTTCTTCCCAGCCTAATGTAGTGCTACGATTTCCAAAGTTTGATTTTAGCCATGGAAGCCTTTGGCAATACAATATTACAGAACTGTAGTTGATATTCCAGACTTGAGCTGTGCTGGTCTGCGGAGAAAGGAAAGGGAGGCTAGAAAGCCTTACTTTTAGCCTCTTGGTTGTGTATCCACAGAGCTACTGGAGTCCAGCAATTGAAAGAACTGGCCTTGAGTTTCCCTTAAAGCCTCAGTAGATAAAAATCTTGGTCACTTCATTCTGGCCCCAGTACATCAACCAGAGCATTTATAAAACAGATATTTGATTACAAACTGCAGGTAAAGCAAACATAGTAAAAGGGCTTACGAGCCCTGTAGCCTTAGCTTTTAAAGCAAAATGAGGTCTCCTCTGCTTTGTAATGTTTTGTGACTGTTTGAATGAGGCATCTGCCATGGGCTCAAATATGTGTACACTTTGTCCCCAGTTAGTGGTGCTGTTTTGTGAGGTTTAGTAGGTACAGCCTTGCTGGAGGAAGCAAGTCAATGGGGATGGGCTTAAAAATTTTTTTTATGTGTATGAGCATATTACCTGAATGTATATAAGTGTACCTGTGTGGTGCAATGCCCACGGAGGTCAGAAGATAGTGTTAGATCCCCTGAAACTGGAGTTACTGACAGTTGTTAGCTGCTAAGTAGGTGCTGGGAATCGAACCCTGGTCCTCTGCAAGAGCAGCTGGTGCTCTTAGCCGCTGAGCCATCTCTGCAGCCTCTGGGGGCTGGCTTTGAGAGTTCTTAGCCTAGGGCATCCCCTTTCCAGTTTCAGTTTCTCTCCTTGTGCTTGCTTGAAGCTGTGAGCACTCTGTTCAGGGGCCTCCGCCTCATGCCTCTCCACCCGATGGACCCTTAACCCTCTGGGACCGCAAACCCAATAAACTTTTCCTTATGTGAGTTTCCCTGATCATGGTGTTTTATCACAACAACAGAAAAGTAACTAATAACTTTCGTTATCAAATATGAGAGCAGTCTAGCAGCCAAGATGGCGGTTGTGGGGTTTCTAAGAAAAATTGACACATGTGGCCCTCAGATCGCTGATTTGTCCTTGCTATGATAAAGAGGAGACTCAACTAGGGATGTCGTGTGCACAAATCTGGGTGTTATTCTTATTAGGTGTCAGAACATGATATTTCCAAATACGGCTCCTTGCACCCTCAGTGATTTTTAGCAAGTTTTCTCTCTGGCATTCCTTTCTTTGCTGAAGATCCTCATATGACAGGTGACCTGAACCTGGAGAAAAGCAGTGACACACAAGCAGCCAGGGAGAATCTGAACAGACAAGCTGTTGTGTGACTTCTGGGCAGATGTGAACAATTGTGCATTTACTCCAGATAGGGCACTGACAACAGACCAAAGAAATGATGCCACTGAACGTTGCTTGATGAATCAGTGGATTTATTGGGGTTACTTACAGGATCATGGATGATTCAGAGGCACCAAAACATCCCACCCAGCATGAGTGACAACTCATGAACGCCTCATCCCCCAGCTCCCAGGCAAACTTCCAAGCAGCATTACTAAAGTCTCTTTCTCTCCAGCAGTCCTTTAACTACTTATATAACCTCCAGGAGGTACCTCCTAAGTCTTGTAACTTTCTGAGTTTCTTGAGTCTTAAACATTTCATGAATTTCCTTAACTTCTTGAGTCTTAAGTTTTTTCCTTCCTCCCTCTAGGACTGGATGTTTCAGTTGGAGAAAATAGTTGCCAACACATGACCTGCTAACTTCCCTGAAGTTGGTTATCATTGGCTGATGTGTATTGTTATCCGATCCTCCTTCTGCATGACTTCTCTAAAAATGTAGTTTTCCCTAAGTCTTTAATTCTTAATTTCTAAAGATGCCTGTGTCATGTTAAAATTATATGAAATAAATTTGCTATGTTTTTCTCTTATTATTCTTATTTTTCTTGAATGAGTGTCAGGCACGAATCATGTTTGGTTGAGGAAAGAAATTGTTTCTCTCTGAGTTTGCGTACCTTCTTTCTCCTTCTCCCCCTGTCCTCTCTAATTCTTCCAGAACTCCTCTACCACATCCCTCTTCTTTCCTTATGATGCCCACCTACTCCTGTTCTCAAAGGCAAGTCCCAACCCTAGTCAGCCCAGGATTGATCAATACCAAATAAAAAGTAAGTCACCCTGGAGGGTATTAAACAGCAGATCACCAAGTAAACAAGCACCTTCATTGGGATCAGCTATTTTAGCACAATGCATAATTCCCCAAGTACTTCCTAAGGCACAGATGATTCCAGGTTTCAGATATTCTTATATAGATACAAAAAACACCAAAATCAGGTATTACCTCACCAATATATGACTGCCCATGGAGATAGGGCTATTGTGAGCAACCATCAGGAAGTAGTGGGATTTGATTAAGTCCTACATGGGTTAAGATACTGGCAAGGAATCTTCTTGAATTTGGATTTTGTTTTTTCCAAGCATCCAGCTCATCATGCTTTCTCAAGTTGAGTCTTGAATAATAAATAAGCCAGCAGCCCTGGCTTCTCCTCCAGGGCCATGCTTGTAACTGGGCAGGGCACCATCATGGGCCTGGAACATTCCTCCCTGCTTGGCATTCTTTTGCTTTCAGAGAGTAGGAAAAGCATGTTCTGTCTTATTAGATTTGAGATGTGAAACACAGTGCAATATTCCAAATTCAAAGCCATCAGCCAAATAGAGGGAACTGAAGTCTCAGGGAAAAGATAATAAGTGAGCAGGAAAAAAAATAATTAAATGTGAAGAGAGACTGATTAGAAAAACCTGTATTTCTCACTTGTTATCCTCATTACAATATTTTATTTATTATCTTTGTTTTTATGTGTATGAGTATATTGCCTATGTGTATGGAAGTGCACCGTGTCATGCAGTGCTCACAGAGACCAGAGAGGGCCCATTCGCCTGGAACTGGAGTTATGGTTGGTGTTAGCTGCCGTGTGGGTGCTGGGAGCTGAACCTGGGTCCTCTGCAAGAGCAGCCAGTGTTCCTAACTGCTGAGCCATCTCTCTAAGTCCCTTTTTATCCTTATTTAAATGAATTTAGAGGCTGTTTTGCTCAATGGGTAAAAGCACTTGCCACCCAAGCATAAGGACTTGAGTTTGAATCCCCAGAACCCACATGGAGGCAGACACGAACACAGGCACTTGTAATCTCAGCATTCCTACAGGGAAATGGGAAGCAGAGACAGGAGGAGCCATGTAGCTCATGGGTCAACCAGTGTATCATACACAGCAAAAAAGCAGCAAAGACATCCTGTCTCAAACATAGTATAAGGCAAGGACCTTTACATGTGTGCTGTGGCATGTGTGTGTGTGTGTCCATATTCACACACATGAATGTGCATACACATAAACACACATCATACATAGACAAAAAGTTAATTGACTTTGCCTCTTACTGTTCTGAATGAAAGGCCATTCACCCAACTAGTAGGGAAAGACTAACTCTCAGTTGTGTCAGGAGAAAAAGACATAAAGGAAGGTATTTTTATCTATACTGACATTCAGATGAAAGATCATTGAAGACCTTCCTATATAAATGGGCAAGGGAAATGTATAAAACCTTCACATCAGAGAAGGTTTGATACTAAACACACTGAGAAGTGTTCATCTTGTCTTCTGTGGCCCACGTAGCTGTGGGTATGAAATGGTTATATTGTGAGCCCCTAAGACAATGCAGACAGGTAGGATATTTAATTATGTTCCTGGAGAAGTGCCTTTGGGACTCCACATTCTACACAGTTCAGGTCCATCTGCAAGCTGGGCCTCTTACGTTTATCCTGTAGAGCTGGAGGTGCTCTTCCCTAGCAATTCTCACTGCTTGGAAAAGTCTGTCACTTGCAACTCCTTCTATTGCAAATAAACTGCAAATCATAGCATCTGCTATTTGGGGGGACACATACCACATGCTAAGCATTTTCTGAAGTTTGTGTATGTTAATGATTTTCCCATGACCCTGTGACAAATCTCTTGGCCTTCATCCTCCTCTTTCTTCCACAGATAAGGAAATGGAGGTATAGATTGATCAGGCAGTTTACCCAAATTATATAGCTCCGAAGGACCAGAGCTGAAATTCAAAACTCACCACCTGACTTTGCATTCCATATATTATTCCTTTCTATCGTCAAACTTTTTACCTTGTCATGAGGCCTCTTTCTTCCTTCTTACCTTAACTTAGCTTTTCCCACATGCAGTAGGGCTCCGGCTTGGAAAGGTATTGTTAGATATCTCCCCCAGAGCAATAATTCAGTAGTCAACTATACAACTATACATGAGGGTAAAACGTTTTTACCACACAGCATTTTCCCAATGTTGTCGTCTGTGTTATGATGCTCCTGGAAAGGGCAAAGGGGATTTGTCCCACAGTGAATCTCAGATTTATATGATCATGGAACTTTATGTTGTTTGGTTTTCATCTCTAGCATCTAAGGGAGCTACTACTGTATGGGGTACATGGAGAAGCATCACCTCACGTCAGTAGCTACTGGACCTACAAAGATGCTTGCTTCCTCTTGAAGGATGAGTTTTCTCCCACACTTCTAAGACTCAGGACGACCCAAACATAGGAGACATTTTTGTCTGCTTTTAGACCATGACTTTGTTCTCCTCATGGATATGAAAGCCCTCTTCCTCCGAGGGTCATGACGTCCACCCGTCCCTCTCCTGCTGCTCCTCATTGTCTTTATTTCTTAACTCCCGACTTTTCCCTTTCTACACAGAAGGCTTTGGCAATTGCATGGGTGTTTTCCTCCCTATCCCAGCCCTTCCCAAGTACGGTGGGCAGCGTCTGTAAAGATGAACCACCTGAACCACCTGACAGCCAGACCTCCATGCTCATTCCTCTCTGCGTGATCTTTGTTTGTATTTCACCCCAGCCACCTCCATTCGTGTTATTTATAGCAATCCTAACTTACAGGAATGTAAATTTCTGTGTCCCACAATGCCTTGGCTTTCTCTGTACAGCTCACTCTCTTTTCTCCCAATACTTCTGGTTTTTAGCTATCTTCCTACCCTCTCGACTACTCTTTGCTACCCCATCCCTGCTGGGTCTCCAGTGCTTCCCATACTCCTTCACTCAGTCTTGGTCGTATGGCACACACTCCATCAGTTCTACTGCTGTTCTCAAATTTCACATCTCCTCTTCTTTTTGCTGGTCTTGTCCTGTTCTCCTTGGTAATCCCTTCCTTCCTGCCACCCCTTTTTCAGTCCATTAATGTCTGTGGTTTAGAATAAAGAAGCAAAACAATATACACATTCTGTTTGTCCAAACCTTGACCTTCAGTCTACACAGTTAATAGTGGTTTATACTCATTTTTCCTTTGAAAGGTTATTAGGGACCTAACTCTAATATTTGGGATAGTTCAGGTAAAATTAGTTTCAGGAGTGATGCTTAAAATCAGTTATCTTCTGCAATCATAATATACAGATGAGCATTTTTCAGCTTTCTAGCATCTTCCGTACCTTCATATTTTTAACATCACTTTTCATTACTGTTGTAAATGGATCTAGCCTGTCACTTCCATAAGCACTCATGTTACTGAACATTTTTTGTTCCTCTTAACACCTTTTGTCGCAAGTCAATTTAGGCCAAATTAGATTTCTCCTATTTAATTAAAATTCCTGCTGTTCAGGAAACATTTGTGATGTGAAGCCAGCATGCCCAGCATAAGTGTGTGTGTGTGTGTGTGTGTGTGTGTGTGTGTGTGTACGTGTGTGTGTGCATGTGTGAGTGTGTGTGCATTCACATGGTACTTTTATGGCTTGTACATTCTGGGTGCTAGCCTTTAGCAAAAATCATAGTTCTCCCAGGCCTGATATGAATATAGCAATATCTTTATTGTTCTTTATTAAATAAATCCTGTTTTTTATTCTAGGATTCTCTAGTCTGACAATAACAAAAAGATTTAGTTGAGTATAATTCATTCTTCACTATGGAGAGAGAACCAGTACAGTCAATTAAATAGAAATACTTGTAATAGCCTTCTGTGATGATACTCTAATGTCATCTTATATTGGAGGGGTGGAAAGGAGGTCCCTCTCCTCCTCATCACAAGGGTCTCAGTCAACATTCCTGTAACAACAGACAGGTTAGGAAGATAAAAGACACAACAAATATGTCAGTGACTAAATCCCTAAGCAGCAAACAGGGTCACTAATAAATAATAAAGATAGTCTTCCTGCTTCCTCTTGGTCTGAGACAAACACCTGGCAGGACTTTTTCCCACCAGCAGGGGCCCTTTTCTTGCTGACTGTCCAAACCAGTTTAGATAAGATCAAGGCTGGACCTGGCAACCTTGATCTGTGACCTAGGGACTCTTTCTCTTTGTCTATCTATCTGAAATTAGAAAATTAGGGAAGAACAAAAACACTTTAAAGGTCCAAGCCCTCATGGGGGCTTTGAATTTTTCAGATTCTAAGTCCATTCTCCACTTGTGGACAGCTTTTCATTCTGGTGAGTATGTGTATGGGTGTGAGTCTTCATCTTTCAATAAAGACTGTTTGCCTGTTGCTCTCTGCTGTGTTGGAGATTTTCCCTGTCTTCAATTCTTTAATTGGAGTCAAGACCCCCAGACACCATATAACAAATATATTCAACCATAGCATTATGTGGCATGGGAGTCTTCATAATTCAAGCTTAAATATACAAGGGAAAGTCTGTTTTACAGTTAGGTTCAATAAAGCACAGACAGCTACGCAGAAGTATGATCACATGCAAAGGGCATGACTGTGAGGAAGAGACCGTGGCAATCTAGAAAGGCCTGTTGCTTCAGAGTCCTTTGACCTCTGATGTGTAACATTTGTTCCCCTAAGGTTTGGGGCATGACTCTAAAGCAAGGGTCTTATGACGTACTATTGGACAAAGGTATATCAAAACTTTTCTTTTCGTTTTTGAGATAGGGTCTCTCTGTAGCCCCAGCTTGTGTAGAACTCTCTATTGGACCAGGCTGACCTGTATCTGACAGAGATTCACCAGCCTCTACCTCTGGAGAGGTAGGAATAAAGGCATACATCACCACACCCAACCAGACAGAGTTTCTTTAGAAACAGCACTGAGACAAGTAGTAAAGGTTACAGCAATAAGTTTGGTTTGATGGCTGATTTTGGGGGGTGTATTAGTCACTTTTCTGTTGCTGTGATAGAAACACTGATCTGAGCAACTTATAGAAAGAAGAGTTTATTTGAGCTTATGGTTCCAGGGGAATTACAGTCCGTCATGGCAGGGAGGCATGGTGGTTGGAGGTGGCTGGACCAGGAGGAGCAGAAGCTAAGCTCTCATATCATCACACAGGCACAGGAAGCAAGAGAGCGACTGGAGATCTTGGCAAGGCTTAAGAACTCCCTAAGCCCACCCCAGTGACATGCTTCCTCCAGGATAGCCACACCTTCTAAGACCTCCCAAAACAGCACCATCAACTGGGGACAAAATGTCGAAATACTTAGAGCCTATGGGGGACATTTTCATTCAAACCACCTCAGGGGGAAAAGGGTTCTAGTTTCTGTGTTAGACCTCAGAAAAGAAAACTTCTGGTTTCTGTGATTGGTGTGGAGGGAAATTGAGGAGCACAAGCCAGGAGAGGTCAGAGAGACCCTGATCGGGAGGCTGCTCCCAAGGTCTTGGAATGTCTTTTATATCAAAGTCTTAGCATGCCAAAGCAGCACATTTTAGTTACCACAAATGGCATTCATGTCCTCTTGTGTGTGGGTCTTGGGCCACAGAATGCTGTCTTGCCCACACTTGGCCTGCCTTTGCGTGCCCCCTCCTCTTCTCTCACCTGATTCTACTTGTGTGCCTCTCCCATCCTACCTTCACCTGATTTCTACGTGTGCGCCCTCTCCCATCCTGCCCCTCTGATTTTTTCTCAGCCATTGCATCTATGATTAATCACGACTTGCTTTAAGCTGAGTCTTTATCACTTTATTTTTCTTTCAATTTTGCGTAATGCTTATGATAGGCTCTGTAAATATCTATGTATCTGTTTGCTTTTGTTGTTTTAATTTGGTTTTGTTTTTGGCTGATTCTAAGGAAAGCTTTTGTTTGCTGAGTTCTGTGAACTGTACTGGGCAGGGACTTCGACTTTCCTTTTGAACACATGTGTATTAGTCAGTGTTCTCCAAAGAAACAGAACCAGTAGAATGAATATGTATAGAGATTTATCAGCTTAGCTCACAGGATAGAGTCCGAGTAGTCCAACAATGGCTGCACCACACTGGAGAGGCTGAGAATCCGTAGTTGCTCAGTTCACAAGGCTGGATGTCTCAGTAGTCCCAATCCATTGCTAAAGTTCTGACAAATTCCAAAATATCAGCTAGTCTTCAGTCGACAGCAGCAAGACGAACTCACCAGCAAGAGAGAAGGCAAGCAGCAAAAAGCCCTGCGTTCTCCTCTGCCTTGGTCTTTTATACCGGCTGCCATCAGAAGGTAACACCCACATTTAGGGTGTGTCTTCCGGCTTTAGATGATCCAATCAAGAAGATCTCTTTCATTTCAGTTAATCTCAGATCCAATCAAGTTGACACCCAGGATTAGCCATCACAACACGTAAAGACACTAACACTTTAAGTTTTCTAAAATGAGTCAAGATCAATTAGACCCAGGGAAGGATTATAGTCTCTAGGGATTTTAGGATCTGCTAACCCCTATTAAGTGGGTTACTCAGGCCATAAAATGCAAAATGATTCCTAAAATCACAAAGAGTGAGGTTGATTTTTAGGAGAAAGGATTGTCCAGAAAGACAATTATAGTGAGATTCAAGGAAGATGGTAGCAGTAGGGTTTTTGAAATTTAGTCAATTATTAGTTCATTGTATATTTATTTTAATATTTTATTTATTATTTTTATTTTATATGTATGAGTATATTGCTTGCACGTAAGTGCACCTGTGTCATGTAGTGCTTGCAGAGGTCAGAAGAGGGTGTCAGATTCCTTGGAACTGGAGTTACAGATAGTTGTTAGCCACTATGTGGGTGCTGGGAACCGAACCTAGGTCCTCTGCAAGAGCAGCCAGTGCTCTTAACTATTGAGCCATCTCTTTAGCCCCCGAATATTTAAAACAATTTATTAGAGCTTAGTGTGGAGACTCAGTTCTAGAAGTCCAGGACTAGGGAAACTGAGGCAGGAGAACTGCCATGAGATAAGACCAGACTGGGCTACATAGTGAGACCCCATCTCAAAAAATTTTTTTCCTCCCTGTGATAGTTAAGATTGACTGTCAACTTGACTATCACCTAGGAGACATGCCTCTAGGTGTTCCCGTGAGAGATTATCTAGATTAGGTTGATTGAGATAGGAAGCACCACTGTAATTGACAGCACCAGTCCATGGGCTGAGGTCTTAAATAAAACACGAAAAAGAAGCTGGGCATGGTGATACACGCCTTTTATCTCAGCACTCGGGTGGCAGAGCCAGGCTGATCTCTATGAGTTCAAGGCCAGCCTGGTCTACATAGTGAGTTCCAGGACAGCTGGGGCTACAGAGAGACCCTGTCTCAAAAAGACCAAAAAAAAAAAAAAAGAAAAGAAAAAAAGAAAAATGTGAGCTGGGCAGCAGCTCTTAGCTCTCTCTCTACTTCCTGGCTGTGGACAGTGCAATCAGCTGCTTCAAGCTCCGACTGCCACCACTTCCCCCACCATGATGGACTGTACCCTTGAACTGTGATCAAAATAATCCCTTTTCCTCTTGTCAGATATTTTATCACAGCAATGAGAAAGCAGCTAATGCATCCCCAAACCACAGTGTGTTGAATTAGATTATGAAGAGCTTAGAAGGAACTTTTTCCAGTATGATCAGAATGGCTAATAAATACCTTTGGAGGAGTAGACTACACTTCCAAACTCAGTATTAATACTATCCGGCTATATATTAGATCTCTAGAACTTATTTGTCCTACATAATTGAAGCTTTATACCTTAGGCCAGCATCCACTTTCCCCATCACCATGCCCAGATATGCACCATTCTATAATCTATTTCTATCACTTAGACTTTAAAAGATTATATGGATTAGTGAGACCGTTTAATCCTGATCAATTTCTGTAACTGGCATATGTCACTAATAGAATGGTTGTATTGATGGTGTTCTGTGGGTCTCATAGGCTACATTAACCCTTGTTCATTCTTTCTGTTTGTTTGCCTGTGTTCGTTCTTTCTGCTGAAAAATTTCAAATGAACTTTGAGTTTGCTTATTCTTTCTTTTACCTGATTGAGTTTGCTGTTAAAGCACTCTATGGAATTTTTAAATTTGATCATTACATTTTTTAACTTCAAAATGTCTGCTTGGTTCTTTTTTAGTGATCTCCGTGTTGGTGAACTTTTAGTTTCATTCTCATGTTACTTTCCTCATCTCATTTTGTTGTGATCTGTGTTGTCTGTAGCTCAATGAACTTCCTTATGACAACTCTGTGATTTGTGGTGTTATAAATGCCTTTGGAGGTGTAGACTACACTTCCAATCTTACAAACCAACCAGTCAGTCCAGCTAGAGACTCTGGGAGATCCGGCTGGCAGGGTCTGCAGGGGGATTTGATTATTCCATTCTCAAGTGGGCTTGCCTATTGCCCTGCTACAGGGGGATGGGCCTGGATCTTAGATTCTCAGAGGCCACTTAGTATTGGGGTCTGCTGGGATAAGCCTGGAGACAAGTTCTACTCAAATGGCCCTAGTGCATGGGTCCTCAGATTTAGGCCTGATGGCTGCAGACACAGAGGCTGGTCTGGTGCTGGAAAATGTCTAGAGCTTGGGTTCATAGGAATTTACTTGGAATCTGTATATGTGAAGGCTAGACTATTGCCTGAATTTATGAATAAGGTTTCAGAATCTGGATCTGCAAGAGTGGGTCTGGCACTGGAGTGGGTATAGAATTTGGTGACAGGGGATCAGCCTTTGTAAGGGTTGGCTGAAGTCTGCTTCTTCGGGAGCCTGCATGGTGATTGGCTTCACAGACATTGGCTTAGAGCCAGGGCTTAGTTTCCAGGCAGTAGGCTGGACTGGAACTGGGTCAGTCCTGCAGTTCTGGTTCATAAGGGTTAGCTCAGTGCTGTGGATCATGATGTTGTGCCCAGTGCTGGGATTCACAATGAAACCGAAAGTTCCCTTTACCTTCCCTGGCACAAAAGGTATCTGTCTTCACACTGTGCTAAATAGACAAAAGGAAAGAGCAAGGTGAGCCCTGGGGAACTGACCTTCCTACCACTTTTTCTTTTTTTTCTTATGTTTGTGTTACATTCAGGTGATTCAGTCACTTACTTCCTTGTTTCCTTATCTCAGTCATGCGTGATGGTTGTTCAAAAGGATGTTTTCGTTATAGGACATGCACCGGAAACTTCTGTTCATCAGACTCTTTCAACTTAATATTGTTCCTGCTTACTTTTTCTTGTTTGGTTCTGCTCCCACTTCAAGGTGTAGGCTCCAGGTGGGCAAGCTGATGCTTCATTTTCCTGGTCCTACTTTTATCGCCTTTAATAATGCCAAATGTAGTTTAATCTATTTATTGAATGAATAAATAAATAAAACTGAAGTTCCTCTCAAGTGATCCTGAAAACCTTAAACTTTCATCGTATTTTCGTAAGTCTTCTTCCTAGGCCTTAGGTGACTCTATATTATCATGTTCACAAAATGTCACTAGCAAGTTCCACAATAGTATCATCTATCACAAACACATGCCTTTTGCTTTATCTTACAGCCTGTTGCATCAAGTATAATTAAAGTAATAAATAAAAATGGTACCATCCACAAGGGACCTGAACTCATTCTTAAGGGAATTCTGTGGATTCTGACCCTGCTGCACCAAATACACGTTTTAGTGGAGGAAGGAAAGTGCTCATATATAATTAATGAGCAGATGTGAGTCCACTGACTATTGTGTGCTATGATTCAAGGCTATAGCTTTTCTGGGGTTCAATTCTTTTTTTTGCTCTATGAACCCGAAGATGATGCTCAAACTGCTGTTTCCAGGAACCACAGCTCTTTCCCATTTCTTTCTTTTGTATGGCCCGTTTACATTCACACGACTGTTTCATATCCTGAATGCTGGTGTCTGGAAGTGGGTGTTGGAAGACAATTCTTTATGAACTTTCACATACCAGGATTTCTTGTTGTAGAGGCATTTAGAGTCTTTTTTGAATGCTCTTTGAGTATGATTGTATAGACAGTCTTGGAAGATAATGTCTTCCTTTAAACCAACTTTGGTTAGGCGTGCCTGAAGACAATTAATAAACATTAGGTATGTGATTCTTTTCCCGTAATGCAGTTATCTACGTGTGTAGGTATTACCTGGTCCTTATCGTATTTCATTGTGGGAATTGGTAATTAGGGAACTGGCCCAAGAAAATGATAATACTTCAGCTATTGATTTTACTGCTTCATTCTCACCCAGAGATCTTGGGAATTCAACCAGTGTCTCTTAAACTTTGGCAGGTTAACTTGTCAATTTGCGAAGAATATAAGAACTTCATCCTTTGTACTTTTGACAGTTAGAATTTGGAAAGATTCTGTCAATCAAGAATGGTATATATGATAAAACAAACCCATTGGTGACAATGTCTCATGAAGAGCAGGTAGAAAAACTCAAAGAATTCAGTCACGAGAACAAAAGGCCAAGAGAGACCATAAAAGTTGTTGTCTAGTCTTTGAGGAGTAATGCATAAAGGAGAATACTTTTGCCTGGATTGCTCTGAAGAATAAAGTTTAGAATAGTATGTCAAGAACATAATAAAGCATATTTCAGCCAATTTTTAAAGAAATGCACCCTTTCTCTACAAAAAGCTATAATCAGTTCACACAAACATTGGATTTTATAATCAAGATAGAAATGGTTGTGTACAAGCTTTACTTAGGCTCAATAATACAGTGCGTTCTCTCACTGGGTCCTATGCTCATGGGGATGGAAAGCATTTAAACACATCACTGGAATCATTTATAAAGAAACCACTTTGCCTACTAGATGCGAGATGGTTGTAGTTACTCTCAAATCTTTTGCTGATATGTCCCTTCTAGACCACAGTCCAGGAGGAGTGGAAGGTGGGTTTCTGTACCTTTTAAAAAATATTTTATTACTTTTTTATGTATATGAGTGTTTTGCCTGTGTGTATGTGAGTGCACCATGGGCATGAAGGTCAGAAGAGGTCCAGAAGGTCCAGATCTTCTGGAACTGGAGTTATGGATGATTTTTAGCCACCATGTGGGTACTGGCAATCAAACCCAGGTCCTCTAGAAGAAGAGCAAGTGTTCTTAACCACTGAGCCACCTCTCCAGCCCCCTATGTCTACATCTTTAAACCAGTGCATATACATCTTTCTGTACTATTAAGGCGAGACCTTATAGAAGCAGAACTCTAGTCCAGAGAGTAACTGGAAACACATGGGAAGCTTGGGCATGAGCCAAGCAAATCCTACTGGCCCTTCCACTCTCTTCTCATTCTTACGCTGCACAATTGCTGAGCTCTGTATAGAATGCTCTTCTCGGTATGGGGAATATGGCGAAAGTGAATACTTGTTTGTAAAGGATTTATGTCTATGTTGGGGTACAGATAAGGAAGTTGATATTTACAGTACATTTTTCTTAGTACTTAGATAAACATAGACATGGAGTACTTTAGGAACATACGAAACAGAGTAGGCACAGAAGAAGGGTTACAGGGAAGATAAGCAGTTTTACAAGTGAAGTTATACTGTAGCTTGTAGAAGGAGAGGAATGTTCCAGGGTATAGAGATGATACTTTGGCCTGTTTTTTTTTTGTTCTATAACAAAATACCAAAGGCTAGATACTTTATAAAGAAAAGAGATTTATTGTGCTCATAATTTTGGAGGCTGAAAGTCCAAATAGCATGGCATTGGTTTCTGCGAGAGTGCCTGTAGTTGCTTTGCATCATGACCTACACCATGGGGAGTGTGTGTGAGAGGGATCAGATGGCAGAACAGGAAGCCAGAGGCTGGGGAGCAGCCAGGCTTGCTCTTTTATAGCTGGGTTCCCATGAGAACTCTGTGTGTGTGTGTGTGTGTGTGTGTGTGTGTGTGTGTGTGATGCTCATGTAGGTGTGTGCAAGTACTCACACACGTGTAAATGTGCATTTGCATTAAAGATCAGAAGTCAACATCAGATGTCTTCCTCAGTCATCTATCTCCACCTTATGTTTTTGAGACAGAGTCGCTCACTGACCCTGAAGTTCATCAGTTTAGCTAGGCTCGTTGGCCAATGAGCTCCAGAGATCCTTCTGTCTCCACCCATTCCCCAGGACTTGCATTACAGACTCATGCTGGTTTCTTTGCCTGGCCTCATTTCATCTGGTTGCTGGGGTCTGAACTCAGGTCCTCACACTTGCCTAGCAGGCACTGTACCCACTGAGTTGCCTTCCTAAGCTCCCATGAGAACTTAATCACCTCCGAGAGCAGTGTGGTACCAAGGACTCATCTTTTACTACATTTCCTTTTAAGATATAACCACAGAGGACCAACCACAGATAGTCAAACCACATCCAAACTACAACAGGTTTGAGGCAGCTTGGTGTGTTCAAGGAGCTACAAACAGTATGATCTGTTCAAAGGAAAGGGGATGTGTAGAGACTGAAAGGGCTGCAGAGGTAAGACCAGAACACAAAAGGTCTCACAGTGTAGGACTGTGACATTCATTTCACAGAGATGATTCCACATATGTGATCAGGGTTGACTTGTATGTGTGCATGCGTGTATGGATGTGTGTATGTGCGTGTGTATGTAGGAGCAGGATATCAGTTTGGAGTTGGTCGCAATTACCTAGAAGAAAGATGTTAATGGTCGAGCAAGTGTGATTAATGAATACTATGAATTATGGGCACAACAGGATCCTGCATTTAGAAACCTTTTATGTGTCAGGAATTATTCTCCAGCTCTGGGTCCTGATCTCTGCAGTTCACAAGAATGAGGGTGGTGCTGTGGGTGGAGACATCAGTGGCACCAGGTAAACCAGGCTGCAGTGGTGGGAACCACTCCCCCTACAGATATTGAGCGGAACTTTCCTGGTTCTTATGAAAGGCATTGTGGGAACCAGTTGGGCCCTCTAATGCCTATGGAGATGATCTAAAGACTGGATACTGAGACTTTTGGATGGGAAAGGGCTTGGTTGCTAGGAAACCAATAGCCACTGTGAACCACACCTACAGGGCGGCTCCAGATGACTCCCTTTCTCTTCAGAAAGGAATTTCTAATTCCTCCCTGGAGCTGTGGCTGCCTACATATTTAATTTCCGTTTGGGAGTGCAACAGCCATCTGGCATGCTAACAAAGGGTTTCTAACTGATTATGCAAAATGTTCAGAGCTAAAACTTGGCCAGATGTGAGTTTTTCTTTTATTTTTTTTTCACTCCTCCTTTGAAATAAGAAAATCGAGCTGGTTCTCTCTCTCTCTCTCTGATGGTTAACAAATAAAATCATGACAGTGCCTTTTAAAGTACCATTTTTTTCCTGAATGATTTTTATCTTACATCCAGAACATGAAGGAAAGAATTCAGATAAGCACTGAGGCAAACAGGAAGGAATTTAAAGAAATTTCCCATTAGAAGTTATGATCAGTTTGGAAAGCCAATGAGAGACAGGACAGGAAGTGTGAGCAAAGGGCAGTACATGCTCGTTTTCTTCATGTGATGACACAATAACACACTGCCTGGTTCCTAGGTGTGCTCAAGACAGATTAGGAGCAGAAAACAAGAATGAACATTGAGAGCTCACACTACTCAGTCTCTCTCTGTACCCATCATGAGGGCCTATCAAAACAAACAGTTAAAGCAGTTCAACCACAGCACAGGAGTCCATGAAGATGAAAGCTCACTAGTGCAGTGGTGTGGAGAAAGCACAGGGAAGTTGCCCTCTCCACTACCTGTAACCAGGAAGCCAACTACATTGTGTGGGTGGCTCTGAGTTGAATTGCACCCTTTCATTCATGTTGAAAGCCCTGGTCTTCAGGATCTCTGAACATGATTGTATTTGGAGAGAAAGTCTTTAAAGAGGAGGATTCCTATAAAAGGAGACTCTTAGGGCAGACAGCTAATCCATCAGGACTGTTTTTCTTAGAGGAGGAAGAGACAGCGGAGTTGTGAGTTCAGAGGAAAAGCCGGGTGAGGAAAGTACCCGTGAGAAGTCTCAAGAGAAACCAACCAGCTGGAACCTTGATCTTGGACTCCTGGCTCCCAAAAATACTAGTAAATATTTTTCTGTTGTTTAACTCACCCACTCTTATATAGTTTTCAATGATGACCTGTCAACTAATAAAATAGACCATCCAAAACTCAGAAAGAGCAAACGTAATCTTATCCTTTCCTTCTTCTAATTGCAAATTAGTGGGGAAAGTTTCTCTGTTGAGCCTAATGACATCTGGAAAATAAAGACACCAGAAAATGATGTGCACGGATGGAGTACACACTCCAGGCCTCCAGGCTGGATCAGTGTGGGATGCCCAGTGTCCCTCTGGCTCCTGGAACACTGCCTTTCCCCTGCTCCCTGGGCATGTCAGCACTACAAGAGGATGTTTGACAATGTCAGCAGAAGTAGAAAGCAGCCACCAGAAATTCTAGCTGTGCTTCACCAGGAGAAGTTTATAAACTGATCACCCCTTTCCTCTGCTGCCCATTCTCTTCCAAGACCCAAGGCCCCTGAAAAGATGCCCCCCCTAAAAAAAAGAGAGTACATATAGTATCTGTCCTCAAAGGATGCCTTTGAGGGGAAAGTGAGCTAGTCTTAACTAGCACAACCATAGAGCAAAGAGAAGTTCTATTCCGGGCTAGTCAGCAAAAGCAGGATTGAAAGAAGAATAAAGATAAAGGAAATGACCATCATGCAAAGGGACATTGATGTTTTAGAGGAGAAAGTGAGAGGATGCAATATTTTCATTACAGAGCAAAAAAAACAAATTTAGTAAGTCAAGATGGGAACAGACGTTGCCGAAAGGTCAATTACTGAAAATGACAAAAGGCTTAGAACAGTTCAATGAAAGCAGATTGTAAAGAGCAAAGCCCCTGTAAGTAGATAGGGAGGACAGGTAAGAGGGCAGCAAGACTGGCAGTCATTCCGTTCATCTGACAAGTGTTAAGGAGCACATCTATGAGACAAAGTCTTCAGAGATGTTCCATACCAACAGGTAAACAGCCAGTAGGTCAGGGAATGATGGGAACTAAGAGCAGCTGCTTATGTTGGTCAGCATCACGGAGAGGGCAGGTGGCGCCAACTCATGCCAGAGAAATGCAAGGAGCCACATAGGTCATCAGAGAGTCAATAGAATGGAGTCAATGGAGCATAGGAGGGACAGCTCACAGTGGCTGAGTTGTTGAGGTTAGACTATTATAAAGAAAGAAATCCAGATATAGGTTTTAGAGCTCTTGGAGTAACTGAAGCAAAGGATGATAATGAGTTAGAGCAGGGAGAGCTAGTGTTGAATGCCTTCTTCAAGGTGAAATCTAATTGGTGTAATGATACCAGATGGGTCCTGTGGGTGTGATTAGGTTGTGAGTCCTTCGAGGAATGAATAAATGTTATCATTAGAGTGGATTAGCTACCGTAAGGCTGGGTTGTTAGAAGCTTGAGCTGTCTAGTGTGTTCTCTCTTGCTTACACATCTCCTGAGCTGTGGCTGAAGGCCATAATCTTGGACTGCTCAGCCTCCAGAGCCCAAGCTAAAAGAAGACAAATAAGGCTTAGTTATGATATAAATCTATGCTCTGTAAAGGCTCATATTTTGAATGCTTGGCCCTCTGTTTATGGTGCTGTTTGAAGGCTTTGGATCCATTAAGAGATGGGATCTGGCTGGAAGAAGAGAGTCCCTAAGGTGGACCTTTGAAGGTTGCAGTCTGGCCTCTGGCTCTGGCCTGTCCACCCTGATTCCTGTTCTTCCATGTTGGGAACAACTGTTGCTTCACATTCCTGCCAGTGAATGTGACTAAACCCTTTCCACAAGCCTTCCTTACCTGGACAGACTACAGTCATCCAAACAGAGCCCAAGCCAAGCCTTTGTCCCTCAGGGTTGCTTCTATTAGGAATTTGGTCGCAGTGGTACAGAAGTAACAAATACAGCCACTGTCATTTATAAAACCCCCAGTCTATGGAATTTTGTTTTTACAACAGGAATGGACTGAAACAGAGAGGTTGGTATGAACTGGTGGAAGCCTGGATATTTTGGAAGAATGACCTAATAGGATCTTTGAATTAGGTGTGGTGGTGCATGCCTTTATTCTCACCACTTGGGAGGCAGATCTCTGTTCCAGGTCAGCAGGGGACTGTCTCAAAAAGCAAACAAGAAAAAAAAAAAAATCATAAGATTTGCAGAATGAGCTGATGTGGAGAACAGAAGCAAGAGAGTGGCCAAGGATAATTGCAAGGCTTTTGAAGGATTTCATTCCCATTTATGAGACTGGGAACCATGGAGGAAGCGATTTGTGATGGGAACCAGAGTCTGGTTTGGGACTTCAGTTAGACTCTGATTCTGTAGGAGAACAAGGGGGTGGTTGGATATACAGTTCTTGAACTGCAGAGAGAAGTCAGGCCACAGAGATAAATGCACATTTGAAATCCTCAAAGTAGGGAACACAACAAAGTGAACTGAACAATTATCCAAAATAAAATCAAATAAAAATCCCATGACTCTGTAGATTCAATTAATATGCTGTGCTTCAAAAACAATTTGCTGCAGAGAATCTAAGTGGAGAAAGCTTACAGGTAAAAATATTCGGCTTAAATTGCTGGACTTCCAGGAAGAATGAGCTGGACTGGCATCCAGGAAGAATAAGTTACAGAGGCAGAATGCAAGAAGCCTGACCACAGCATTATTCAAAAGGTGAAGGTAAAGACTAAGGACTGTATTTTCTGAAGCCAAATATGAGTCAAGAATGTCAGATGTAAGCAAGATGCTGTTCAGAAACGGCAACAACAGGCAGGTGTTCTCACATGAACTCAGTAAATGTCTCACCTATTACTGCAGAAAATGAAATTGGGTCACTTATGAAATGAATCAAAGCATGTAACTGAGGAAAGATAGATGTAGTGAAAGAGAATTGAATTCTGTTGTTATATCTCTAAATCTAAATAATTGTGAGAATTATTCTTATGAAGCAGAATGCAAATACTCCAAGCTTTGATAGTATAAAAATACTGTAACAAAAATCAAGAGGTGGTGAGTGGGAGGCTTGCTGGGAGGAAGTGTGAGGTGCTAATGGTTTGGTCATGGATGTCAGCCAGTGCCGCACAAAACTGAAACTTGTAGCTTAGAAATTCCCAGTGTCACTAGTGATGATCTTAATTTTACTTCCTAACATTGAAGGACTTAAATATCAGTTATGCTGAAGAAATATGTCAAGGTGAGATTAGTTTCATTTTAATTTCTTTGGGTAAATTCAAAGAAGACTAAATAATTCTAATGAAATGCAATACTTATATTGCCACTCTGTTTTTAGAAAAATTCTATCAATATAGGGGTTGGAGAGATGGCTCAGTGGTTATGAGCACTGGCTACTCCTGCAAATGACCCGGGTTCGATTTCCAGTATCCACATGGTGGCTAACAACTGTCTGTAACTCCAGTTCCAAGGGTATCTGATGCCTTCTTCTGACCTTTGTGGGCACTGTATGATATGGGTGCATTTACATACATGCAGACAATACATTCATACACATAAAAATAAATAAATAAATAAAATATTAAAGAAAGATTCTATCATCAATCATCTGTATTTATACCCAGAAAAAGTATGTGGAACTATTTTCTTCTACCATATCAGTGATTAGTTCAGGCTGAGATCATTTGAGCTGATGTTGTAATTCATTGTGGTTTTTTGTGTGATTGTACTTTTAAAAAGCCCACAGAAGATAGATCCCCTGGAACTGGAGATATGGAGGGTTCATAGCTGCCATGTGGATGCTGGGAATCGAACCAAGGTCCTCTGCAAGAGCAGTCAGTGCTCTTAACCACTGAGCTATCTCTCCAGCCCTATGATTGTACTTTTCTGCTAGTTTGAGTTTATAGGTACATTTTGTTTTAATTTTTTAAAATTTATTCTATTTATTTTTATGCATGTAAGTGTTTTGCCTGTATGTAGGTAAGTGTACCCATGTTGTGCAATGCCACAGTGGTCAGAAGAGGGCATCAGATCCCCTGGAGCTGGAGTTACAGATGGTTGTTAGCCACCTTGTGGGTGCTGGGAGCCAAACCTGGGTCCTCTGCAAGAATAGCCAGTGCTCTTAACCACTGAGCTATCTCTCCAGCCCTTATTTTTTATTTTTTATTTTTTTTTTTGAGGTTACAGTGAGTAGTTGCTTGTGAATGACCTCCAGGATGAGTAAGAAAGAGGACTACTGTGGGGTTATCCTGTGGCTCATCCATGCCAAATTGTTGTGCTAGTTCTTACTCAACACAGTGATTTAAGATAGGTATCTGTTTTGTTCTCCTGGGGCCTTGCCTCTAGCAGTTTGATCTCTGGAGATGCTGCAGACTGAGTAATTAAGGTCAGTCATGTGGGCACTCTGCTTATGTGGCTGACTCCCATAAAAACCTTGGACACCATGCTTCCTGGGAGCTTCTCTGGTTGGTGATGTGTAGGAATGACTTATAAAATGGACCAAATCAAGACTAACGTACTTGAAATGAACCATGGCAAACTTACTGATCCATGTGTTCTTGGGGCCTGGGCATCTAGTCTTGTTTCCTGGGAACCTCAATTTGCTATTCTACCCCAAGATAGGGAATGAATGTGGGTATCCTGGAGAATTAACATATCAAAGCCCCCAAAGACAGCAGTCTCATCTTCAGTGAAAACATGAGGATTCAGAAAGTCTTGACATTTGTGTGTATGAGGTATCCTAGAACTAGGGATAAAAAACAAGATTGTCTGATAAGGATGAATTCTAGTTTGTACTTCCCCAATTGAAGCTGGATAAATGGTTTTTAAATAAAATCATGCATGAGGCCTGACTCGTTCCAGAGCACAGTTCCAGCTGCACAGAGTAGGGGCACAGTTTCAAGGGACATCTGGAGGAATGGGTATCCCTGGGTTTGGGTTCACCCTTAAAATCTAAATTAAGAGTCAGGCTGTTTTATTCAGGTAAATTATAATGTGGCATGGTAATGCCGTAGTGATGCTTTACACACACGCTCAGACATTACTTTTGGTGTCGTGAGGTCCATGTGACTCCAGTGGGTTGGGGTAGCTGAGATCTTGTAGTTGCTTCACCTGGAGGAGAGAAAAACCCAAGACACCTTTCTCATAAGTGATTTTTATCTGTCTCTTTCTACTGTAACAGGCCATCACCGGGGAAAAACAGCTTCTCTGAGTCCTAGTAAATCATCACATTTGTGGTTGGTCTTGGAGACCTTGGACACGACCCAGATTTTACAGACAAAGAACTAAAGCTCAGAGGATTTATGTGATCGACTCATGATCATGCAGCCAATAAACTGGTCAGGATTTAGACTAGAATTTTTTCTTACCACCAGCCTAACTTTTCCGTCCACAACAGATTTCAACAATTTTTCTTCTTAGTAGCATACCTTTTGGGATGTGTGCGCAAGAAAATTTACAGTATGCAAGTTTAACTACCGAAAGTATGGATGGAAGGTTCTGAGTCATCATTTGCTCTCGCTTATGGTCCCCCTGACAGCTGTTAAAGCCTTGCCACGCTTAGCAAGTCCTCTGAGAACACATTTGTGCCTTTGGACTGCCCTCCCTCAGCAGCTCTCTCTAATCTGCCTAACTCGTCCGTGGTTATCTAGTTCAGTAAGCTCGTGCAGGATGCCTAGCCATTCTGAATTGCTTGGGATTATCTAAGTTCTGTCATTGAAGGCCTCAAAAGTGCCAGGAAAACTCCCAGTCTTCACATAAACAAGGATGGTTGGTTTTTCTACTTTAGTCTTCTGTAGCAGGACCCCCTCAAACTCTAATTTTCTCCTGTGTCACCTAGGACCTTATGGAAATGCAGACTACTTTTTTGGGGGTCCATTTGTTTATCAGTGCTAGGGATGAAGCCCGGGCTTTACACATATTAGGCAGTATATCACTGAGTTGCACCCCTACCCCAAGAAATTTGGCCTTTTTAGCAAGCTCCTTGGTGATTCTGCTGATGTCAGGACCACAGTTTGAGTTGTGAGGACTAGGAGCACGCTTTGCTTTTTTCCTTCTCAGCCATCATTGCATTGATTTGTAATTCCCTGTTTGCTGATTTTTTTCACTTGCCTCTGAGATCACAAGGGAAAGGAACAATGTTCTCAGCCTCTGTATTCTTGAAACTAACAGAATGGCCAGAAAATAAGAAAGGTCTGGAAAGACTCTCCAGATGACCAGATGAAATAGAGAAGGGACTAAAATTCCCTAAGAGGGGAGGACTAGCCCAGATCAGTACGAATTCATCTACTTAAAGACCTCTGGGTAGAGCTAGTCAGGAAGCTCCAGATGGGAATTCTTGAGTCTAGTCTGATGTCTCTCTCAAATAGTTACACCCTCAGTGAGATCACAGACAAGCATGGCCAGGGTTCAGAGGAAGGAGGAGGCATTGGTGTTATATAGAATATGTTGACCTGAATGGAATTCTCTGGAGAAATAGTTGTTGTTGGGGAATGTCCCCTGGACAGTGCTGTTGAGATGGTTAGAGCATGGACTGTTTCCTTGGGAAAGATCCCTGCACTTTGAAATACCAGCTTGTGGAAACCGCCCACAGCTTGGACTGTTTTAATTCTGCAATTCCAAAGTGGACCATGGGTGAGTCCAATATTTATTTGAGGATTTTTGTTAAGTAGAATCCTCAAAACCTCCGGTAAGTCTTCCTGTTGGACCGACGATGGGGAAGACTGTGAAGCTGCAGTTAGCCAGTACCGTATACACAGTAAGCTGGCAGAGCTGGATACCATTTTCTTGTTCTCCTAATTTAGAACTCTTTCAAAGTCAATGCCTCAAATCCCAGAGTGAAAAAGCATCCTCTCCTAGCCAGGGGGAGTACAGCTCTATACCCATTGTGTTATCTTCAGGATTTCTGAGAGATAGCATTATTTTATTTCTAATAATCCAAATTGCAAACATTGGCCTCACAGAATCCTAAGGAATGGTCACTTGTCAGTGACCTCTGAACTGAGCTGACTGAATCTGAGCTAGACACTGTCTGGAACCCACTGCACTGAGGCCTGACATAATTCCCCATTTGCTCAAGGGATAAAGAGAAAGGTAAAGTTACTCCTTATCTTGGATTGCCTGGTATATGGAGGACTTTGACTAAAATTTGATTTTAATTAGATTGTTTTTAGGGCCTAATGTATTATATGTAATGTTTGCTTTCTAATGACCAACAGATGGTTCTTCAGTGCTAATGAGGGGGGCATAATGACTCCCAGGTTCCTAGCAGAAGCTGTACAAGTCAGCATGCTGTCAACCAAATGGATTCTCTTGGAAGAGTTACCATGCCCCAGGGCAGGCCACTGAGCCAGGCTGCAGGCCCCAGTGGGCCCAGGACTTGCCATATTTGTCACAGTCTTTGTTAGGCTCTTCTAGTAAAGGCATGCTCAGACTGTGTTGGCCTTGAACTGTAGCACACAGAATATTCTAGGTGGAGCTTGCTTGCTGCATTCACCAAAGGATATCATAGTTGAAGTGCATCTTAAAGTTCCAATTTCCCTATTTTTTAAGGAGTGTCAGAATCTCTTTTTATTCTTTGAAAACCAACTTTCTCTTTTCTGATTTGATTTACTATAAAAGTCCAATCTAGACAGAAAAATGAGAAGGTTAGGTGAACAGAAGAGGGGAAAGGAGGCTAAAAAAGAGTGGGGTGGGAAGACAAAGTTGCCCACAGATTTAGAGGACACAGATCACTGTGCCTGGTTCTAGTTTGCTGTGGTGTGATCAACTTTATGAATCATTTGCCCATCTGTGTTTGTCCAAAATTCAGTCCTCTTTTGAGTCTTCTTGGAATGTCTGCTTTGACATTCAATGTTTTGGGCATAAATTTTTCTTAAGAAGAAGGCATTTCTAATATGAAAGTAATTCAAACTTAAATTTTGTGTATAGATGGGAATATGAGTGCAGTGCCTGTAGAGGCCAGAAGAGGGTAGTGGATACCTTGGAGCTAGAATTACAGGTGGTTGTGAACCACCTGATAGTCCTCTGGAAGAACAATCTATGTGCTCTTAACTGCTGAACTATCTCTCCAGCCCTCACCTTATTTTTATATTTAATTAGGATTTAATTAAAATGCAATGTTTTATAAGTAACAAGAAGAATCTGAAAGGATAATTGTAGCAAAATACTAGGAATTGTTTAGAGAAGGGTCTTTAGGGAAACTAGTTTTAGGCAAAGCAGCTAAAACCATAACCATTATTGTATGATTTCCATCCCATCTTCTTGAAGCAGGTCTACTCATGTCATTGTAGAAGAGATTAGCTATGTATGTATGTAAGTATCTAGTTAGCTAACTATACACATGTATCTATACAAATGTGTATACAAAGATATGTGCATATACACACATATGTATTCCATTATATATGCAATGTATATATGTATAATATACATATATCTTAGAGTTATAGCTTCTATCAGTTTGAATAAAGATGGCATTTTAAGCCTTACATAATTAATGGAAAATATATGTCACTAGGAACATTGTAGCATCACTTAATACTTGAACAGTTTTGTCTCGAGGTTGGGGATTTAGCTCAGTGGTAGAACACTTGCCTAGTAAGTGCAAGGCCCTGGGTTCAGTCCTCAGTTCTGAAAAAAAAAAGACAAAATAACAGTGTTTGGTTCCATCGAGGTTGTCATTGGACCTTGTAGCTGCTCTCTTTGCTGTTATGAACAAACAGTGTGCTCTCTATTATTCCTTTTTCTTTGCCTTTAGTGATATATCTCAAACAGCTTTCAGGACAAGAGGTACAGATGATTCCTTTCAACAGAGTGGATGTGCCATAATCTTATTCTTTATTCCTTAGGTATAGGCTTGTATAGACACACAGTATTTCCCCAGATTCAGTCCCTAGAGGTGGTAAGCATGTTTCTAAAATTTTTGATACTTATATTTCCCTGTAGAAAATTTGAGCCAATCTATATTTCCACCAGTGGGATATGACAATGTCCACCTCCGCTTTGAGCTCCTCTTCTTCTCCTTCTCCCTCTTCGATCCCTATCCCATCGCCCTCCTTCTCATTTTTCCTTTCCTTTTCTGTAACTCCAAAGACAATACTTACTTGTATTGAAAACAGAAACCCCACCAGTGATGCTGGCTTATAGACAACCTAAGGACAAACCTTCCTCTCTGATCTGTATCTCTTCCCTGATCTTTCTATCTAGGGTCCTCATCGAGAGGGGCCTCTGTTAAAATTGGATGACTGCCCCTCTAGAAAATCTTCTTATGGATTTACATTGTGTATATTGGATCATAGGTTGAATCAGGTTACATATTTGTAATCGGCTGGAGAGATGGCTCAGTGGTTAAGAGCACTGGCTTGCTCTTGCAGAGGACCTGGGTTCTGTTTCCAACACCCACATGGAGGCTAGCAACCATCTGTAACTTCAGTTCCAGGGCATCTGGCATCCTTTCTGGCTTCCTCAGGCCTTGCATGACACTGGTGCACATACATACATGCAGGCAATATACTCATACACATAAAATAAAAATAATAAAATATTGAGGAAATGCATGTGCTGCAGTTCTTGAAAGCTATTATTTATTAATGGACATGTAGCTGCTGTGCATTCTATATTTCTAATCGTTTCTAAATTTCCCAATTTGATAAATAAGACAATTTGTGCTATTTCTAACTATTTCTATCACAATACACATCTTTTATGATTTCCAATTTTCTTGAATATTTCTCATATACTCATCAATTCTTTGTCTTTCTTTTGTGAATTTCCCGGCCCTTGCTGTGGCAGTGAGCACTTGCATGCCTTAGCTCTTGGGTAAGGGATTTCTTAGTGTGTTTGACTGAATGTTCTTGGTCTTCTGTTTTGAGTGTAGCCTAATGACTGTTCCTTGACAGGAGAACATGAGCTGAAGAAAGTGTTTACCACTTCTGGATGAAGAACAAGTAAGTCTTGGACTCTGAGGGAGCTGTGTGTGTAAGGAATCAGGGTTCTGAATGACTATGTGGAACAGAGGCCTCTCCCTTCACACTGAGCTACGATAGAGGAAGGCACCAGGCTCAGTATTAGGCCATTGTGACTTGAGGCTTGCTTTTGATAGGAACTAGCATTACTTCGCAGTAAAATATATGGACAAGCTCCTTTTTATCTTAAAATTTTATCCTTGACCCTCAATAATAATAGTTTTATTTTTAGTGTTTAGGAAAAATAAACTTACTTAAATTCAGTAGCTTTGGGGTATTTTTCTCTTGCTGGAAACATTTTCCCCACAGAGTTGGATGGCTCTTTTTCATCTTTCAAGTCTTGGCTTAATCATCCTAACCCAAAGACACTTCTCTGACCATCAGTCTAATTAGGTAGCCTCCATATACCCAGTGTCCCTCACAGAGGTGGGCATGTAGGGCAGGTGGATAGCTTTCCCCACAGTACACAGGGAAGCTTTTAGGTCAGTGTTTACCTGTGTCTTCTTACCTATCTCCTCTCTGTGTAAGTATTTGAAGGAAGGCAAGGTAAAAAGGTGACTCTTGGTGTATTAAGCCCTTCAGACAGAGTCTGGCTTAGAGTATGCAGTCCGTTAACATTTGTTGAGAAATGAATGATTGAAAACATTCTCTACATACATTTAAAAATAATCCCCAGATGGTGCTTATAATATAGATGTATTTGTTGATTTCTTATTGTCAACCCAGAAATTTGGGGGCCACATCTTTATAAAGCCATTGATATGGTCAAACATTCATTTAGAAAATAGCACTGTTGAGACTCACAGAAAGGTGACTTATCCAAGGCCATGAAGCTACCTTGTAGCTGCCTAGCTACAAGCAGAATCTGATTCTGTCAATGCAGACTGCAGGGTGGGCGGCACAGCAATAAGCAGGCTGTGTGGCCATTTAGCTTTGGTTCCCATTTCTGTTACTCACTTATCACTTGGCTTCATTGGTTGACGGACACTTAAATTGATTCAATTTCTTGATCATTGGGATTGATGCTAGCAATGAACACAGGAATGCGTCAACCTGTCTAAGTCTCTCTCCTTCCCCTTTGTAAAAATGGGGCAATAGGACAAGATCCCAAAGTAGAGGAAACAAAAGTGGAAATAGACAAAGTAGGTTACATCAAAGTAAAAGCATCTGCTCAGCAAAAAATATAATCAACAGAGTGAAGAGACAGCCTAAAACTGGAAAAAAAAAATATTGTAAATTATACATCTGACAAGGAGTTCATACCCTGAATATGTAAGGAACTCAAGACAGGAGTTCATACTCTGAATATATAAGGAGCTCAAAAAATTCAGTAGCAAAAAAGAAAATGTTCTGATTTAAAAAAAAAATAGAAAATAGATTTAAGGGGCTGGAGAGATTGCTCAATGGTTAACAGCACTTGCTGTTCTTGCAGAGGCCCTGGGTTCAGTCCTAACTCCCACATGGAAGCTAAGGGGTCTGAAACTCTGGTTCCAGGGAAATCTGATGCCCTCTTCTGGCCTCCATGGGCATTGCACACACATGGTACACTTACATAAATACAGGAAAACACTCATAGACAAAAATAAAAATGAGTAAAATATTAAAAAAGAAAATAGACCTAAGTAGACATATCTCAAGAGAAATACAAATAGTCAATCGGTATATTGCAAATATGGATATATGGAAGTACCGTGGAATAGGAAAATGCAAATCAGAACTATATGAGATGTCCCACCATTCCCATTAGTAAGTGTGGCTGTTGTAAAAAAGACAAAAGATAAAAAGTGTTGGTGAGGATGTGGAGAAAGGGAAGTCTTGTACCGTATTAATGAGAGTGTGAATTAGTATCATCATTATGGAAAACAGTACAGAGTTTCCTCAGAAAATTAACAACAGAAGTATCAGATTCAGCAATCCCACTAAAGTACATAACAAAGGAAATAAAATCTGAATGTCAAAGAGACTTCTGCATTCCTAGGCTTATTTCAGCACTATCCACAACTACCAAGTTAAGCCTCCATCAGCCCATGAATAGCTGAGGAAAGCGTGGTTCATATAAACAATGAACTACTTACTATTCGGCCATAAAAGAGAGTGAAGTGCCATGGTTTGTAACACCATGAATGAAGCCAGAGGTCCTCATTCTAACAAGCCAGACACAGAAAGTAACACCCGATCTTACTCATTATTTAATGGAAAGAAACAATGATCTCAGAAGTTGAAAAGGGGATGGTGGTTACCAGAGGCTGGGGGGCATAGAGGAATAAAATACAGTAATGTGCAATCTGTTTCATAAAGGAGTTTGAGTGTTCTCATAAAGAAATAATAACTATTTTAGGAGAGAGGTATGACCACCTTGACTTATACATTACACGGTGTGTACATGTATTGAAGTTTTACCTGGAAACTTTAAATGTATACAATTTAAAAAAATAGCTTTTATAATTTAAAAATAAATTTAGTTTTTAAAACTTTTGTGTGTGTAGCTTTAAAATATATATTTTTGTTAATTCTTTGATAATTTCATACATACATTCATATTTTGACTCCCTAACTCCTCCCAGATCCACCCCTCCACCTCACCCCCACCCCCAGCTTCATGTCCTCCTTTCAGTGGATGGCTTCACGCCCATGAATATATGAGCAGCATAAATTGGACTTGGGGGTTATTAAAATTTTTAAAATAAGGGCCTCGAGACATGACAGCAGTTAAGGATGTTTACTGCTCTTGCAGAGAACCAGAGTTCAGCTCCCAGCAACTGTAACCCCAACTCAAAGGGATCCAGTGCCCCCTTTTGGCCTCCATGGGCACTTGCAATCGGGGGTGCATACCTACACATGGGCACTAAAGCAATCGGGGGTGCATACCTACACATGAGCACTAAAGCAATCGGGGGTGCATACCTACACATGGGCACTAAAGCAATCGGGGGTGCATACCTACACATGGGCACTAAAGCATGTACATAATTAAAAATAATAAAAATAGACCTTAAAAAAATCACTTAAAATTTGAAAGTAGTAAAAGATCAAAAGAAGGAATAAGGGCTTTTACCAATGCCTGTACAGGGGGATAGGAATCTAACTCAGGTAAGTGGCCGTCAGTAGACAGATGGCCTAATGCATCTGTCAACCTTTTCGTGACATTGCCTAGTACTTTTCCATTTGCTCACCCCAGTGCTTAAAAACAGAGTTCCACCTCTTTCTCCTGTGCTAATAGTCTTGACTTCTGCTGATACATTTTTGGAGTAAAGTCTTCCTTGTTGTGAAAATAAAATAAGTGAAAAGGCAACAGTAATACCCCAGTGTGTTTGGGAATTTAAACAGATGATGTGTATATAGTTATGATCATTAAAATTCTCCTCATTGAGAAAATGATCAATAAATTATGACGATTATACCAGTTTGTGTCAAGTGACTTTACTCATCTCCACTCGTATAAACCTCATTCATATTTATTGACCTTTTGTTTAACTCTCAGAGCCTTTCCAGATGCTGGAACAACAAACACACTATCTGTGTCCTTGAGAGGCTCCGGGCCCAGTGGCCTGGAAAGGGTGCAAGAGCAGACGATTGCGATGAAGCTGGGTGAATGCTGTGTACCCTGAGGTGGATCTGTATGGCAGAGGGGGCATTTCTGGATTCTCTGTCTGGAAATCTGGTACTGGCATCTCTACAGATGCACAGAGCATCCTAGGTGAATAGAAAAGTGAACAGAGGATGTAAAGGCCCAGTTTGACAGAAGAAAATGGATGTTTGGAGCCTCTGAATCCCTGCTTAGACACTCCTCATCCCCCCTCCTGTCTTTCTATCAGTGATCTACTAAAGGGTCTCAAATTTGAGGGTGTGTCCAAATCACCGGGAAAGTCTGAAACACAGATTACTGGACTTCACTGCAGAGTCTTGAATGCGGTTGGGCAGGGCTTTCACCCTGTGGATGTCGATGGTGCCTGTCAGGGAACCACACACATTTCCATATTTTTGCTTTCAGCTGGCTTAGGGTAGAGTTCACAGAAGTGGTTTTTGGTTTTTTTCTTCCGTTTTCTGTTTTGTTTTCCTCTTAATAGGCTTTATGTTTTAGACTGGTTTTATCAGTGTTTTTTAAATCAATGATTCATAGTGAAATTAAAGGGCAAGTACAAAGAATTCTCCCAAATCTGCTATACACACATGTATTTTAACTCCTGTATTATCAGCCTTCCCTACCAGAGTGGTGCGTTTGTCACAACATGTGAACGCACGTGGACATATTACCACCAACAGTCATAGTTTATATGAGAGTTCACTTTTCAGTGCACATTCTGTGGATTTGAGAAGATGTATAATCTATCCACTACTGTAGTGTCAAAAACAACTTCCTTAATACCCATGTCCCACATATTCACGTCTCTTTCCTCTCTCAACCCATAGCAGTCACTGTTTCACTGTCTTTGTCTTGAGCAGAATGCCATATATCTGGACTCACACCAGCCTTTCAGATTAACTTCTTTTTAATCAGTAATGCATATTCAGGGCCTTTCACACTTTTTCATGCATTGATGGCCCATTTCTTTTGAGTATTGAATACTATTTTATTGTCTGTATGCCCCATAGTTTACCTATCTGTGTACCTGCTCAGGAATACCCTGGTTGTTTCCAAGTTTTGTAAATTATGAGTAAAACCTCTATAATCATTCATATTGTTTCTGTGTGGACATAAATTTTCACCTCCTTTGAGGAAAGCTTGGAAGTGTGCCTGTTGGATTATGTGGTATGGATATGCTTAGTTTGGTAAAAAGCTGCCAAAGTATTTTGGCAAATGATTGTTTTTATCCCCACCAGCAATAAAGGAGAGTTCTGATTGCTCCAAATCCTTATTGGCATTTGATATTGTCAATGTTCTGAATTTTGGCCATTCTTATAGGTACATAAGAATGATTTCATTTATGTTTCCCTGGTGGCATATGGTTTGAAGCATCTTTTTATGTGCATTATTATCATAGTATCTTGTGGTGAGGAATATCTTAAGACCTTTGGTTCATTTGTAAAAATTGAGGGTTTTTTGTTGTTGTTGAGTTTTAAGAATTCTTTGTAAGCTGGGTCTGGTGGTGCATACCTTTAATCCCAGGACTCAGGAGGCAGAGGCAGGTGGATTGCCAGGAGATTGACTTTAGCTTGGGATGATCTACATAGCAAGTTTTAGGCCAGCTGGGGGCTATATAATGAGATCTTGTCTCACCCCAGCTCTCCCCACTAAAGAAGAGATCTTTGTATGTTTCAGATGGCAACTCTGTTCAGCTATGTCTTCTGCAAATATTTTCTCCCAGTCTGCGAACGGGCGTTCATTCTCTTGACTATTTTTCAGAGAAGTTCTTAATGATGTTAAGGAAATCTGTCTTACCAATCCCCTATGTTGTGCCCTTATTATTTTATCAAAAAGACTTTTCCAACCTAAGGTCATTTATGTTTTCTCCAACATTATCTTCTGTGAATTCTATAATTTGTGCTTTACACTTATGTCTGTGAATCATTGGGGTTGAGTCTTGTGAAGGGAAGAAGATTCATTACTTTGCATGTAGATGTCCAGGTATTCCAGTGCCTTTTTTTTTTTTTTTTTTAAGAGACTGTCTTTTCTCCTGTGTATTGCTTTTGCTTCTTTTTCAAATGTAAGTTGACTTACATTTGCCATGTATTTATTATATCTCTTGACTGATCTGTTCCATTTACATATTACTGTGACTTTATGGTTAGTCTTCAAAACTGGTAGTATCAGACCCAAATCTTCTTTTCTTTCTATTTGCCTCTCTAGACAAAATTTGAATCAATTTGTTGTTTGCTTATTTAATTTTTCTTTTATTTCTTTCATTAGATTTTGAAGTTTTTCTTATATATGTTGTATATATTTTGTTCAATTTATAACTATTTCTAATTTAGGGATTCTATTGTAAACTGTATTGTGCTTTAAATTTTAAATTTCACTGTCTATTGCTGGCATATAGGGAGCGCTAAACATTTATTAACTTTGTAACCTGCAATGTTACTATAATTTTCGCTAGTGTCTTTCGGGGTTTTCACATAGAAAATCACATCATATAACAACAAAGACAGTTATATGTCTTCCTTTTCGATCAGATACCTTTATTTCTTTTTCTTTCCTCATGGTCTTAGCTGGCTGCTTCAGTATAATGTTGAAAATGAGCAGTAAGAGGAGCTATCCTTGCTTGGTTCTCGATCTTAGTAGCATAGCCATAGTGTCTCCTACTATGTATGATGTTAACACTCATGATTTGACATGTTATCAAGTTGAAGTTGAAGTCCTCTTCTCTTCCTCTTTTATCATGAATATTTGCTATAAATTACTGTTGGACTTTGTCAATTTTTTTCTTCATTCAGTGATATGATCTTATAATCTTTCTTTTTTAGCCTGTTGATATCATGGTTTGCATTAACTGGTTTTCAAGTGCTGAATTAACCTTAGATACCTAGAAGAAACCCCATTCGGTCATGTATTAGTTTCTTTTCTGTTGCTGTGATAAAATACCATGACCAAGACAGCTTACAGAAGGGTTTATTTCGCTTACAGTTCCAGAGGGATTAGAGTCCATAATGGCAGGGGAGGCGTGGTGGCAGAGGTGCTGAGGGTACAAAGCCCAGTAATCACAACTTCAGACAGCAGAGGAAGGAAGCAGAGAAAGTCTGGCAATCTGGCAAGACTTAAGTAGTCTGAAGGCATGCCCCCAGTGACATGCTTCCTTCAGCAAGGCCACACCTTCTAAAACCTCCCAAAACATCACCATCAACTGTGGACAAATGTTCCAAGACTTGTAGCCATGGGGGACATTCTTATTCAAACTACCACAGTCATACTGTATAATTCTTTTTATGCATTGTTGCATTCAGTTTTGTACTATTTTGTTGAATATTTTTATATGTATTTGCATGAGAAATATTGACCAGTATTCATCTTTTATTGTACATTTTTATTTAATTTGTGCTAAGGTAAAGCTGGCCTCAACAGTTAGGACATAGTCCCTCTATGTCTATCTTCTGAAGAAAGACATTCATTTCTTTGACGATTTGGTAGGATTCATTTGTGATCCCATCTAATCTTGGGATTTTTGTTTAGAAAGATGATTAATTATTGACTCAATTTCTTTAGTGGATAATGTCTTGTTTTAATTGTATATTTCTTATTTTATGAGTTTTGGTAAACTGTATTTCAAGTAATTGGTTTATTTCATCCAGACTACCAAATTTATGATTATAGAGTCTTCCATTATATGTCTTTAGTGTCACTGTAGTGTATATAGAATCTGTAGTGATGTCCCCTCTTTCATTTCTGAGAGTAATCATTTGTGTCCTCTCTTTTTTTCTTCACCTGGCTAGAGGCTTAATTACTTTACCAGTGGTTTTAAAGAACTAGGTGTTTGGTTGCCGGAAATTTTGTCTATTAATTTACTTTTCCAATTTTATTAACTTCTATAATATTTTTATTAATTCATTCTACTTTTTGGATTTAATTTGTTACTCTTCTCAAATTCCCTAGAGTGGAAGCATTAAGTTCTTGATTTAGATCCCTTTTCCCCCTAAGCTTTACATTCCCTGATAGACATTTCCACTTAAGCATGGCTTTAGCTATATCTCAAACATTCTGATAAGTTGCGTTTCTTTTTTTTTTTCATTTTAACATATTTAATATCAGCTTAAATAAAGGCACCATTGTCCTAGTTTGTTTCTTCATTGCTGTGACAAAACACTCTGACCAATACCAACTTGGGGAGGAAAGGGTTTATTTATCTTACATCTCCTGGGTCACAGTTCATCAGGGAGCCCAAAGTAGGAACTCAGGGCAGGAACCTGGAAGCAGGAGCTGGAGCACAGGCCATGGAGGAACGCTGCTTACTGGCTTGCTCCCCTGGCCCTTCCTCAGCCTGCTTTCTTATGCAACACAGGCCCACCTGCCCAGGGGTGGCACCATGCACAGTGGGCTGGTGGGCTCCCACATCACTCAACAATCAAGAAGATGCCCCTCAGACATGGCCACAGGCTAGTCCAATAGAGGCAGTTCCCCAATAGAGGCCCCTTCAACCCAGGTGTGTCAAGTTGACACTAAAGCTATCCAGCACAATCGTAAATACAGACCAGTAAAGATAAATAAAATAGAAGACTTAGCAGAAACAATGCAAGAGATTCAAAGTACCACCTTTACAGTATGAAAAGAAAAACATTTCTGTCAACATACAATTCAAGGTTCAGTGAAAATGTCTTTCAAAAATGAATAAATAGAAATATTTCCAGACATATAAAAGTTGAAAGAATTGGTGACAAGCCTTTACTAGCTTTTATAAAACTGAGAAAAGAGTGTTCAAAAAATTGATAAGTACAGAAAAAGGTATTAGATGAGAGCAATACCAATTGAATAATGATGAGATTTAGTTTTAGAAATACTGATGATAATCACATCATGGAATTGTGGACTGAAAGATGGTAAGAGCCAGAGGCTGGGGAGGACCAGAGTGAAACAGTGTCTTCTGGACAAGACAGGACCACTGCACACATAAACTCAAAGCAGCTGTGGTTGCCTGCACAAAACTTGTACAAGATCAAGCCAGTCAACATTCCCAAATGGACGAAGGAGGTGAACATGAACTCCTAAACATAATTGAGGTGCTACAGACAGCTGATGGCTTCTGGGAGGGAGAGGGGAGTCAGTTTTCTTTAAGCATGTGGCTCCTAGTAGGACAACCACACTCTAGTGACTGGGCTCACACCCATGAGTACATGAGGAGCACAAATTGGAATTGACTTGGTGGGTTATTAAAAAAAAAAAAAGGACAGGAGTGGGTGGGGAGGAGGGAGAAGCTGTGGAAGGAGTTAGGTGGAGGCATGAGAGTGAATGTGATCAAAATATTAAAACATCTATAAGGACTGGGCATGGTGGCGCATGCCTTTAATCCCAACAGGAGGATCTCTGTGAGTTTAAGGCCAGCCTGGTCTACATAGCAAATCCGTGTCTGCTGGGGCTACAGGGAGACCCTGTCTCAAAAAGCCTCCCTCCAAAATCTATAAATATTAATTTTAATTTTTGTTTATTTTTGGCTATAAGAAAAAAATTAAATGTTTTTATGAATTCAGGAGTTTCTTTTTTAAAAACTTTATTGAGAATTTCATACATGCATATAGTGTGTTTTGATCAAATCCACGCCCACTCCCTCCCCTCCAACTCCTCCCATATCTCCCCATCACTTTTTTCTGAGAACTTTGTGTATGCTTTCTTTTTTTGGGGGGGAGGGCGTTTTGCTACTCTAACATTTCCCCCTCTGAATAGGTAACCCTAAAATTGTTTAGGGGTTAGATAAGAGCTCCAAAATACTTTTGACATTTTTGGCCTTTGGAGCAGAGTATATTGCTAAGAGGTCCAAGGACATTTTTACTTTAAGCCAAGAAATTGGCTGCTTTTCTTTGGGGTCTTTTTACCCTAACTGACCAGCCAATTCATACCTCCTATTCTTATCACACCATCCTCTGAAGAAGTTACCCAAATTGTCGATAGGGACTTGGAACGCAGACCTCTCTGCCTTCTTCCATGCTGAACAGGGATGCAGGGTGAGGTGATAGACTCCTTCAGTGGGTCTATCTAAAAGACTCCCAGATTGCATAACTCTTAACTGTAGGGAGAAAAGAAAGTCCTTGACTGGTGCCTAGGAGATGTGAAGGAGAAGTAAAGGCAAGACTAGTTAGCATTACAAATTCTAGACAGGGAAACAGAAAAAAGTCAGAACAGGGAAATTTTCAAATGTTCATATGAGAGTCCATTGGAATTTCTTGACTAGAGCTTCCAAAATCATCCCTCTATTGGGTTCCTCCACATTTTTTCTTCTGTCTACCAAGGCTGGACTCCAGAGTGGTGGACTCAGGATTTGTTTTCAGGCACTTTGATAGCTGTTGGAGTGACTAGAATCAGTGTCAGTTCCCTCTCAAAGGCTTCTAGATAGGGGGAGAAAACAAATTTAGCTATCATTTTAGAACAATAGCTGGTTGTCTCCTTTAGCTACAGGTGGGCATTACAGTATTGCAGACCAAGATTTGAAGTCCTAAATCTGAGCAGCACTTTCTGCTTAGAAACAAAATCATCAATGAGAAATTATTGTCTAAATTACGTTTTATATGGACTTAAGCCTAATGTCTGGGAAGTATAATGCCTTGAACTCTTAAAGAAATTATATTGACCCCTTTGATCTTTGGTTATACTTTCCTTTTGGGACTTTAAGACCATACAGTTGGCCCAGATAAACCAATTTATTTTTACTCTTAAGGTCGTTTGAGGATCTGTTCCTCAGGGATCACATGGGCTTGGGAGGAGACCCTGGTTCCTTTCTTTTACCAGTTCCGTCTATGTGAAGATAAGTCAATGGTCCTGCTCAACCATGGTTGGCTTCACTTGGAAGCATGGAGGAAGTGTTTCCTCTGTGTTGACCCTCCTCTTTGTAGACTGGACACTGGTTCAAGTCCATCTCGTGGGGTCTCCATGGCCTCCCTGAATGAGAGGACAGGTGACTCAGGACAGTTACAGGACATTTTGAGAGATGTTCCATAATCCCCTGGAACTTAGTCGACCTTGGAGGGCAAGGAGCAAAACATCCCTCTGACCAGATTAGTATAGGCCTCAAAGTATGGCTGTTAAACATCCAAGAAGGTTAGTTCCACTAGTCTGGTACTGTTAATTACTATGTGCTATGTAGATAAAGCTTGGGAAAAAACCAAACATTCTCAGATAATCCCAATAAGAAAGCCTAAGCAGGTGATGAAGGTCTGTGTAGGCTGGTTATGATATATAAAAGATGAGACAAAATTATATACACACAATCTTAAAATTTCTAAGATCATAGTTTAATCAACTAGTTTAAGGAACAAAATATATGTCTAGTCAAGTTTTATATGAGAGCATTTCATTTTTATTTAGTTCAAAATACTTAAATTCTCTTGTGATTTCTTCTTTGACTTGTGTATTATTTATTAGTGTGGTGTTTAATTTCCAAAATTTTTGATTTTTTTTTAAGCTATTTTTCTGGGTTTGATTTCCAATGTAATTTAATTGGGGCTTAAAAGCAGATATGGCATGACTTCTATTAACTTTTATTTGTTGTGTTTTATGACTTGGAATGTTGAATATTTAAATATACAAATATCTTGGATATTTCACTTGAGCTTGAAAAGAGTGGCTGTGGTGATGCTGTTGAATAAAGTACTTCTGAGTGATTGTTATACCGCACTGAATGATGACAGTATTGAGTTAAGCTATGTCTTCACTGATATTCTGCCTATTGGATTCATCAATTTCTGATAGCAGAGTGTTCCATTCCCTAAATATAATATTGAATCTGTTAATTTTTCTCCTTATAGTTCCATACATTATTTGCCTCCCATATTTTTTTAAATTTTATTATTTTTATTTTATGTGTATGAGTGTGTTGCCTGCATGTATGTGAGTGCACCCATGTTGTACAATGCCGTGGAAGTCGGAAGAGGGCTTCGGATTCCCCTGGAACTGTAGTTAAGGACGGTTTGTAGCTGCTATGTGGCTGCTGGGAATTGAACCCAGGTCTTCTGCAAGAGCAGTCGGTACTCTTAACCACTGAGCCATCTCTCCAGCCCCCTGCCTCCCATATTTTAAGGCTCTTTGCTTTAAGGACTGATAGGTTGTTTTGGAGTATGGCTCCCTCCATCTTTATTCCTTGTAATTTTCCTTGTTCTGAAGCCTACTTTGTATGAAATCATCATTAATCTTCTTTCCAAAGATTTATTGTTAATCATAATAAAACTTCATCTGTTTATTCTTAACTTACATATACTTGGCTGTGTTTTTAATCCACAACAGCCTCTGTCTTTTGAGTGTCTATATTTAACAGGTGATGTTTAACATGATTATCAACATAGTTTTAATTTGAATCTACTGTATCATATTTGTTGGATTTGATCTTTGTTCTTATTTTTTCATACCACTCTACTGTGGGTTGAATGTGTCCTCTACAAAATTTTTACTGAAACAATTCCAAATGAATAGTATTAAGAATTGAATATTGGGGCTGGAGTGATGACTCAGTGATTAGGAGCACTGCTTGCTGTTGCAGAGGACCCAGGTTTAGCCCAGCACCCACATGGCAGTTCACAGTCACTTGTAACTCAAATTACAGGGAACCCAACACCCTCTTCTGGCCTCCACAGGCACTGGATGCACATAGTGCACTTACACACATGCAGGGAAGTCATTTATACACATAAAATAAAAATAAATCAAAAAAATTTTTGAAAAAAGAGATGAGGGTTTTAGATGGTGGTTAAGTCCATACAAGTGGATTAGAACCTTATGAAATGCTTCGAGGTCACAAGTTTATTGCTGCAGCCCTTCCATCATCTGAGAACACAGCATTCATTTCCTCCAGAAGATGCAGCAGTCACGTGCCAACTTGGAAACAGACAGCAGCCGTCAGGAGGCACCAATTCTGCTGGTGCCTGGACCTTGGATCTGCCCATCTCCAGGAGGGAGACAAATAACTTTCTATTGTTTACAGATGACCTGTTTGTGGTGTTTTATTATAGCAGCAGGAGCAATTGATGTCACTCTTTTTCTGCATTCTGTTGTTTTAACTGAACATTACATCTGATCTTATTTTCTCCTTTCTTTCGCATACACATTACACTGTTTAAACCTCTCAGTTGTTTCTCAGCGTTTGCAGGACCCTTGTGTAGCTGCCAAAACCTACTTTCAAATACCATTTTATGATTTCTTGGGTAGTGTATCCTATAATAACAAATGAACCATAAGTTCTGCCTTTCCCCCTGGTTTGTTTGCTGTCACTTATTTCCATATATGAATACATGTAAGTATTCACACATATACTCAGTTTGCTGCTATAATCTAAAAGGTCGATTATCAGAGCAAATAATGAAAGTAAAAGTTTCCATTTGACTTTTATTTATTTTCTTTTTGATATTCTTTTATTTTTCGTGGTGAAAAAAATAGGTATTTAGAATCAGCCAACTGAACTGCTTAGATGATCCCAATTTTGTTGGCTACATCCAAAGCATCTTAATTGGGAGCCAATCGAACACAGGCCTTCTTCTCTCCATCAGGTCTGATTAGGGTATTGACTTTGGCCACATCAATGTCCTGTACAGTTTCTTCACACCTGTTTTGATCTGCTGCTTTGTGGCCTTGACATCCACGGTGAACACACGTGTGTCGTCTTCTGTCTTCTTCCTGGCTGACTCAGTGGTCAAAGGGAACGTTTCTCCTGGATCCCTCTTGCAAGGGTATTGGAGCTGCTTCAAGAGCCTCGGGGTCTTGGGCTGCCAGAGGTGGGTCACGTGGGCATCTTCTTTGTGTGGTGGTAGACGCCTTCAACAAATGCCTTCTTGGATTTCGATGTCTTCGCTTTGGCGTCGGCACTAGGAGGGGCAGAAGTTTCCTTCTTCGCTTTTGGCAAAGGGCTTGATGTCGTTTTATGGAGCTACAACTTTCTGATACATCATTTTCCTTCTCCTTGAATCACATTTTAATTGATTTCATTATTATTTTAAGTCCAAAGATCTCTTACAAGGCAGGTCTATTAGAACCAAATTACCCCGTTTTATTTGTCTGAGGGTTTATTTATTTTTCCTTTATTTCTGAAGAGAATTTGTCTGACTGCAGAGTTCTGGGTTGAGGTTTTCCCCTCTCCGAATTCTGTTTCAGTCCATTCTTTTCTTGTTTCTGTAGCTTCTCAGGTATAATCTGATATAATTCGTATTTTTCTCCTCCGTTAGTAAAGCATTTCCTTCCTCTGATTTCTTTCAGTCACCTTATGTTTTTATGGTTCATTTTTCTTAGCTTGGGTTACTGAACTCGCTGTCTTTTTGTTTTTGTTTTTTCCCTTGGCATTCATTCTGTGTGATGCTCCATGGTTTTCCTGCACAGGTAGTTTCTTGTCTGAAATCAGTTTGGAGAAATTACCAGTTTTTGTTTCGAGCATATCTTTATGTCTACTTCTCTCTTTCTTTTCTTTCCCATCATGCATTTGCCACACCCCTTAGTTGTATTACTGTTCTTGATATTCTGTTCTTTTTTCTTTTTTCTCTTTGCTTTTGACTTCTGGAGATTTCCACGGTGATGTCCTCTAGCTGGGAGGTTCTCTCCTCCTCTGTGTCTTCCCTCCTCACCATGGTCAAAGGTGTTCCTCCTTTCTCTTGTAAGGTCTGATCCCTACAGTTTCTGTTTTGTTCTTTTTTGGAATTTCCGTCTTGCAGTTTACTTTACCGTTTTTTCCCACTGTTCTTGCATTCTGTCTACTTTATCCAATAGATCATTTACTGTATTAATCATAGTCTTTCTGAATTCCTGGTCTGATCATTTGTTATATTTGAGTTTTGTTTTGATGCTTGCTCTCTCTTCAGTGTGTGTGTGTGTGTGTGTGTGTGTGTGTGTGTGTGTGTGTGTGTTAAATCTTTCAGTGTGCATAGTATTTTGTTTTTTTGGTCTGGACATGTGTGCTGAGTAAAACTAACTGTTGTAATAGATCATCAGCAATGTGATGGAGGGTGATGATAGGGAGGAGAAGGGCTGTAGAGTTCTGTCATTATTTCTCATTCTTTTAGTGAGGTTTTCATATTTCACAAGAAATGTTTAGTTTGCTTAGATGAATGTGGTAGGAACTGGTTCTTGTTTGGCATGACATACCAAGGTTCTAGCACTCCAGTTTAAAATCTTAATTTCCACCTTACAAAAATCCCAGTTGGTCTTGTAGACTCCACCTGAGGAGTGATTTGACTTGAAATACTGGAGAAGATGACTGGGAAAGGTAAGGTGTGTTTGGGTGATAAAATTGAGAAGTAGTAATTATGGAGAAGGTATAGTTATTGGTAAGGGCAGAGACTACCTGGATGTAACTAATGGCATATGCAACTAGGTAGATGGAGAAGTGATGGGCTAAGAGGAAGAAGCATAGGAAATGGGATGATGGCTTCGAGAACATTCATCTGACTGTTGCTCTCAACTTTTAGTGTGCGTCAACATCATCTGAGCCTTGTGTCCACTTGCCTTCTCATGACTGTTATATTCTCACTTCCAACACATTCTAATAGGATCCCGATGGTCCTCTGTCCAGGACTATACTTTGAGAATTATTTCAATTAATGCCTACAAAGCTATTGAAATCACTAAGGACCGTGTCAGAAATAGTATCTTTTTCATCAGGGAATCAATTAAAGGTCTTTTTCCAGAAGACATTTTTATCACCAATTAGAGTACGACAAGGATGGTAAGTCTCCAGCTTCATCGTGTATCAATTATCTGGGGAACGTGTGAGGAATTCAAAGTGCTGGAGAATCCCAGAGATTCTGAATCCATAGGTTTAGGGCAAGATTTAGAAATATGCATATTAACAAATTCCTAGAAGATTTCTCAGTTAAGAGGTAAAAACTACATTCAAATTACTTCCTGAATTAAGTGCATAGTTCAGTGGTTTGATTTTACTTTAGTTGACTGACCTTGGCTATTTCACTGGTTTTTCTGAGTTGTATACATCTTACCAGTAAAATGGGAATGAATAATTTGCCCATAAGATCATTGCAAGGATTAAATGGAATAAGTATAAAAACCTTTTGCAAATATCAACTCTCTGTCAGATACTTGGTTTTTATTAATATAAATATTTTGTTAGGAGAAAGTTCTCTATTCAGCTTGTCAACTGCACAGGGGGACAGTTGAAAAGGGCAAAGGAGAATCTGCATTTAGTGATTTCCTCCTATGTTTATGCTTTTAAAAGGAATCTCTTGGGGTTTGTGATGGGGTAATACATCATACTGTCCTTTCACATTTCTTTTTTAAAAAGATATTTATTTTTTTTACTTTATGTGTATGAGTTATTACTTGCATAGTAGGTAGGTATACCCAAGTCGTACAATGCCTATGGAGGTCAGAAGAGGGAACTAGAGTTATGGAGGATTGTTAACTGCCATGTGGGTGCTGGGAATTGAACCTGGGGCCTCTGCAAGAGCAGCCAGTGCTCTTAACCATTTAGCTGTCTCTCTAGCCCTGTCTTTCACATTTCTAAAGCAACTGAGAAACACAGTAGTCACCTGAGAACCAAATAACTTAAATAATGATATTCCAGGATAAGTTGAGGTAACTTTCTTGTACCCACCCCTAGGACCACAGTGATGAAGAGATGCACTTCTGTATACACACACACACACACACACACACACACACACACACACACACACACCCCTTATGCCAATTATCACACTACTGTTTTTCAGGTTCAAATCCTTTTATAGTCATCTCAGATACTGGAGCTAAAAGGACTGTCCTGCTGATGACAGAAACTTTCAGGGAAGGATCGGAGGGAAAGTAGGAGGCAGAGGGGAAAGATAGGAACTGTCCACTCGCTTCCTGTCTTCTAGTCCCTCTGAGCATCGTGCAGCCTCCGTCTCTCATTGTGGAATGGGTTGAAATCCAGCCTGCAGCTCTTTTCAACATCTGTGGAAACTGCATAGTCACACTCCTCCTGCTTTTCCATCCTTCCTGGTCCCTAGCCCAACAGCAGCCCCTCTGCAGAGGTCTCCATCCCAGCTCCAAGGGCCCCCTCCATTTTTGAGTTGCACTAGCGCAGCCTCTTCCTGTTGCCCTGGCCTGTGGGTGGTAGCAGATTCTGGCAGTTACTACCTCTGTGATAATCCTGTGTTCTCTTTTATCCTTTCAGTTTCCAAGGTAACAACTTTATAATTCTTTCTATTAAACTCTTTCTTTTGAAATAACTGGTGTGATTTCTGTTTCCTGAATGCCCTTTGCTGCACACTCAAGTAAATAGACACAAGAGGGAGAGCAGATAAAGAACTGCAGCCCTCCCTATCCCTTGTCCCAAATCTAGGGTCAAGATCTGCCCTAGGTCTAGCTTTTGGGCAGGTTTATTCTTCATCCATGGGGGAAGAGGGAATTGTGGAGGGCCAGAGCTCTGCATGCCAGTAGCCTGATGAGGAAGGGACGAAGTCTCTTTTCTGGAGTGTTATCTTCTCAAACCTTGAATTATTCACTCAATAATATCTTCACCTCAAAATTTCCCCTCCTTCACCTCCTTAGAAATTGCTGTGTAGGATAAAAATTCATCCTTCTTATCCATGACTTACTTGCAGAAAACGTGCAGGTGAGTGACCAGTTCAGCTCAGATCTTCCTGATGATGCAAGATCTCTATTTGTCCCATTACACTGTGTGACCTTCATCACCAGAAAAGGCCCTACTAATGGGCCAGGGATAGACTTCAGCTTATAACTTGGGGGGATATAAAAGTACCTCTTAGGAAGAAAAGACTTTTTTGTGACCCAGAAAATAAGTCTACAAAACATTTGTCTTGTCCACTGTACCCCTCCAATAGTATATTGTTTTCTTATTTTTTTCCATTTTTTTAGTAATGGCCAAGCTTCATAGAGCATAGCTATAATCTTTCTTGTTGTCTAATGATGGGCTTGGGGGAAGATTTCACTGGTTATTGTCAGATTGGGTTATTCCTTCTCATGCAACCACAGGAGACTTAGTATGTTCCTCCAGGGCTGACTAAGATTAATTCCATCCCTGTGAAGCCCTCTCCACTTCCTAAACCCATTCAGCACAGTCAGGTGTCCTGTAGCATCTCTGGCCTGTGTGTCTTCTGCCTCTTGCTGGAATGTGATTTCTTTGGGAGCAAGAACCACATTTTATTCATGGATGCATCACTTCAGCTCGAGAGATTCTCACTGGAGTTGAAATGTGTGGGGCTGGGCTGGGAGTTTGAGCAGAAAAAAATGGCATTATTTCCACCAACATCTAACAGAGAGTTAGCATGCCCTTCAGTCATGAATACAGACAACACTACGCAATAGAATCAGAAGTCTCACATGCTCGTACGTCACCTCAGAAGCTTTTTGCTATCATTCTGGAATGTTTTAAACTTATGTCTGCTCTGACATTGTGGTAGTTACTAGACTTTCTGCTCGGTTAGATTATGATACTGAAATAAAGCAATGTACCTATTACTGTGTCAAAATCTTTCAAATGTATTTCAAAAGCTACATTTCAGAAAATTTGCCTCCTTTGTAATCCTGTTTTTATTTCATGTATTTTAATGTGTGATTCTAGAAAGGCATTTATAGGGTTCACTAATATGGCAAAGGAATTCTTGTCTTAGTACTTAACTGGGAGCTTGCTTTAAAGTTTAGTAAATGAGGGGCCTGGAGAGATGGCTCAGCAGTTAAGAGCATTGACTGCTCTTGCAGAGGACCCAGGTTCAATTCCCAGCAACCACGTGGTGGCTAACAACTGTATGTAACTCCAGTTCTAAGGGACCTGATGCCCTCTTCTGACCTCTATAGGCATTGCATGACATGGGTGCACTTATACACATGCAGACATTATACTCATACACATAAAATAAAAATAATAAATAAAATATTTTAGAAAGTTTAATAAATTAAATATATGGCTATTAAAAGAACTGGCTTAATTTCTGTTTCAAAGAAAAACATTTGCTCTAAATTAATAAACTGAATATAACAGACATAATTTGGCTAATCTGTTTAAACTCATAGTTACCATATGACAAATTCTAGATGCGGTAAAGAGTTAAATATGTAGTAAAAGCCAAATTAATGATTCATTATTTTTTCAAATATTTACCAGATGCCTGCTATGTGCCTGACACAGTCCTAGGCAATGAGATATAGGCAATAAATAGGAAAAAAATGTCCAGAGATTATAGTTTGTATATGGAACGTTCCCCAGAAGGTTCATGGATTAATGGTTTAGTGTCAACCATGTATTAGATTCAGCAAACACATCAGCAAAGAACACAAACTGATGGCAAATAAGCAGATAGAAAGATGTCTACCTAGTTTGTTTTAAGGAAAATGGAAATTAAAGTTACACCAAGATACTATTTTTTGCCTACTAGAATGTTGCACCAGCAGAATCCAACTGAACCAAAGTTGAGAACTAACAATGATCCTGGTGCTGATAGGATGTAGACTAACTGCTCTGTACTGCTGGTGAGAATGTCAAAGAGTAGTGCAGCAATTTTGGAAAACAGTTTGGTGTTTCCTACTACCACAAAACATACGCTTACCATACGAAATCACAATCTCGCTTTTGAGGTGTCCACCCCAGCAGAATGAAAGCTTATGTTTATAAAAAAAAGTTGTATGCTAATATTGACAACAATTATTTGTAATAAGCCAAACTGAAAAGAACTCAAATGTCCTCAGACTTCTGAATGACAATAGAACAATTCATGCAGTGATATACTTCTCAGCATTAAAGGAGAGAAAAATATGTGATTGATGGGACATGGGAGAATCTCAAGTGCATTACAGTATCTGAAAGCATCATAAGGGCTACATAGTATCTGACTTCATTTTATGATATCCTGGAAGCAGTAAAGCTAGAAATACCAAGAACACATATATCATTGCCAGGAACAGGGAAGGAAGAAAGGCTGGCCACAAAATGGCACCCAAAATTTTGGATTTGTAATGGTGAAATTGTCTTGTGTCTCGATTATAGTGATATAAAGTTTTATGATGGCATATATTTGTCAAAATTCATAGAACTTAACAAAATTGGTTTTAACATTTTATATATATTTCAAAAAATTGAGAAACTTTGGTTTATAAAACCCACAAAACAAAACAAATTACCAGCTCTTGTGGCAGAAAAGAAATTAAAAGCAAAAATACATGTGCACAAATGCATGGAGATGAACTGATGCCAAGGGTTTTGAAACAAAAGAGATCAGGAGAAGGCATGGGTGTACTTTGACAGGGAATGGCCATGGACTTGAATACAGTTATTGCAGCAGAGGAAGGGGCGAATTTATCAAAAATTCCAAGGGAAGAGGACTTTCTAAATTCTGTGAATGAAAAAGAAAACCAGAATTTTCTTTCTAGTATATAAATATATTGGAAAACCAACCTCTTAAGTATTGTAGAAAACAAAACTGCATCAATCAGAGGAGACGTACAAGCATCAGGAAATGATCAAGGACCCAGTCCCAGAGTGGGTTTAAACAAAATGAGTGAGAAGAGGAAGGAAAGAGGGTTTTAGTGAATAGCAAGGTCCTTTTTGCCCCTAACTCCTAACCTGTCTACTACAGACCCTCCATCAGGGCCTTAACACCCTCCTGCCTTTGATTGGAGTTCGGGAGGTTAAGTGAGTAATTTTTCTCACAGGTGCTGTGATCAGGTGTTCTGGTTCTATATATAAAACTCTAGTGCTCATGTGCAGATATCCAGAAAGCTCAATTAATCCTAAACATCCCTTCCCACAGAGATATCCCAAAATAAATTCTTCAGCGCATGTAAAGTGGCTTAACTGTTTCCTTGACTTAATGACTGAATTTGAATTTATGAAGGGTTTTTATGAGGCAAATGCTGAGCTTCATTCCCCAGGTTCATGGGCAGCTGAGCAAGAATACAGACACCCTGAATAAAGCTGGAGAGTTTCATGGACAAGCAGAACTTTGTAACCCGTGGGAGACTAAGCATAGGAATTGGCTCCATGGGGTGATTAGGAAGAATGTATCACAATAGCTGTTCAAGGAGACAAGAAGCAAGCTAGTCATCTTATTGACATTTATTAATGACAGAAAATGTATCACACCAATCTTTAAGCCTATTTTGCTACTTAGTTCATAGTGGAGAAACATGCTTAAAAGATAGACAAATGTGAGTAAATGAGCGAAATAAGGCCAATGATGCAGTGGCTATACTAAGAGTTAAGAATGAGAAGAGTTAGTGACTCGCTAAAGCTTTTGCTTTAATGTCCTAGGACCACAATAACACTATGTGACAGACAATTACAAGTTTCAGCTGCACAGAACGCTAAGCATTTTATTCTGCTCAGGGATTCCTGAGTTACCTGAATGCCTTTGCTGGTTCTGCCTTGGTCCCTTGCTCAGAGTATTTACAGGTCTGTTTGATTGTGATCCAAGAGGTCTCTTTTCTATGAGTCACCTTGCGTATGCTTGGTCTTATGGTGGATGTGGAGGTCTAAGAGAGAGCAGTGAGCAAGAACTGTATCACCGTACCGTTCTGTTGACCAAAGGCCAGGATCAGGCAAGATCAGACTCAAGGTATAGGAAATGACTTTAGCTGTGAATGAGAGGGGTTGCTAAATCATAGTGCAATTCTTGGACTGGGGGTTCCCCAGAAAAACAGAACCAATAGGATATACAGATAATTAGCTGTATTAGAGGGGATTTGTCAGGAGATTTGGATCATGCAATTATGGAGGTGAAAAGTTCAGCACATGCTCTCTGAAATCTGAAAGCACAGGGAAGCTGGCGGTATGGTTCAGATCAAGTTCAAGGGCCTCAGGACCAAGGGAACTCGGGTGTAATCATCAGCCTGAGGCCGAAGGATCCAGAACTAAGGTTGGGAGATGGAGAAAGGTTCAGGGTGTGAAAGTCAGGAAACTTAGACTTTGGATGTTCAAGATCAGAAGACATGAAGGAGGGGTGGAGAGAGGGAAAAGGGAACTCGGGTGTAATCATCAGCCTGAGGCCGAAGGACCCAGAACTAAGGTTGGGAGATGGAGAAAGGTTCAGGGTGTGAAAATCAGGAAACAGACTTTGGATGTTCAAGATCAGAAGACATGAAGGAGGGGTGGAGAGAGGGAGGAAGAAACAAACATAGAAGCATAGATACATAAATAGATAGAATGGAAAATTTGCCTTTTGTTCTATCTGAATGTCATCCCATTACATGGGTCCCAGCATGAATCTTTCCTATTCAGTCCACTCTTCCAAATTCTAGTGTCCTCCAGAAACACCCTCACAGATATACTGAGAAAAAAATGCTCTATTTGCTCTCTGGGTATCTATTCCTTGATCAAATTAAGTTGACATTTATTTACCAACATATGGGAGAAGGGCAAAAACTTGGGCACATTATTTATAATCAATCTGTGGACCCTCCACCAGAGTTCTTGTCTGATAAAAGGACAAAATATGATCATAACAAAAATTCTGGATGCACTGAGGCATGTGTGATGACATGGCTATTAGGGAAGTAAGGGGAAAACCTTCATAGAAGAGATGGTATGAAATATCTTCGAAAACAAGAATGCATTGCAAAGTAGAGACAAGTCAAGGCTGCTTCCAACAGAGAAAATAACAGGGGCAAAAGCCACAGGAGGAGGAAAGAGTGCAGAGAAATGCGGTGTGTATAGGACAGAAGTAGTGAAGGGAAAAGATGGCGTGAGACCAGGCTATGAAAATAACTGCTTTTATTTACATTTATTAGCTTGTCTTTCCAATTGGTATGAACCCCAGAGATGTAAGAGCTTTGATTTCCCCAGCTCATAGAATCTTAGCTGGGATACTGTAGGGCTCCATAAATACTTGTTGATTGAATGAATGAAGAATGATCTTGTGTGAGTGGTCAGGCTTTAATCCAAGGCATTGGGCTGAAACTCGATGTTTTTATATCAGTAGCTGAAGGCTGTGATGTTGTGATTTGATGAAGACAGCTAAGAAACTGAAAGAGAAAGACCAGAGAATGGAATCATGGGAATGGAGCCTGATGTAGGGCAACAGGAAGTCAATGAAGACTTTCATTAAGGGGATGCCGTAAGTCTACACTTCTTGGAACAGATGTTGGGCTGAGAGCTGAAGGGGGGAATGCTAGACCTACAGATTGCTGGGCCTATTAAGGAATGGGTGACCCATTTGAAATTTGATACAGAAATTTAGTAAAATCAAGAACTATCGAGACTTTCCCTTTGTTGAATAATATTCAATATCTATTATGAATGTTTCATAATTTGGAAGCTGTTATAATGCATAGTTTTTATTCATTCAATGTGCGTAGCTATTTACATGTATAGGTATTTTCTGTGTCAAAGGTTTGGCTTATAACTTGAGTGTGTATGGTAATGAAAACATTGTAGTCAGGAGTCCTGAATTCAGAGTCTGACTTGCTAGCTGTGTGGTCCTGAGGTAGGGACTTCACTCCTGAACTTTGGTGATGAACCAGGGTTAAGTTATCACATCCTGTTTATTTCAACAGTCCATTTAGATAACCTTATGAGACAATGTAGGAGAAAGATCTAGTAAGTATTAGATACCAGGCATGCTGCTAAGCATTTGACATGCATATTCTCATTTAGTCCTTGGAACAGTCCAAGGCTTATAGTACTATTATTATAGTATTATTCTCAATGATAATATTATCCAACCATCTATAGATTTCATAAAGGAGGCTAAGAGTTGACTAAACCCATTACAGTTGAAGGGCTGCAAATTGATATTCAAATGAAAATGTTGAGTCAGATGTGGTGGTATATGCATTTAAGTCCCAGCGCTCGGGAGGCAGGCTGGAGGATTTCTGTGAAATCGAGGCCAGCCTGGTCTACATAGTGAGTTCCAGGCCAGCTGGGGCTATAGGGAGACCCTATCTCAAATAAAAGACCAGAAAACAGTATGACTATTATCTTTGATTTAGGGGGAAGGGGAAATATCAAGAATTTCCAATGTATGGATCCCATCTTCTGAGACATGATTCATACAAATAACTAAAGAAAACAAAGAAAACAAAATAGACACCAGCAGCAATTAAAACAGCCAAAGCAATACAGGGCCAGGCCAGTGCCAGTCTTGGAAAGAGAAGAAGTGGCAAGTAGAGGTCAGAGGGGACACCCAAAAGCGAGTGCACAGAGGGAGTTGGTTACCCAGATTATTCATTCATCACCTGCAACCAGGGATGGTTGGACCTGGCTGAGATTTGACGAAGAGCTTTCTTTTTCTCTTTGAATTGGTTGCTAGGGGAACTTGAAGGCCCTGAAGCATGAAGAGAAGAGGCAGGCTCTAGATGGTCTTCTTGTCATGAGAAGTATTCTCATCAGGCTCTGAGGGATACATCTAGCCCCAAAAAGGACCACTGAGGACCTAGACTGTCTTCTCTGGTATAGTCCCAGTTTTCTGGAGAAATGGAACCAGTGGAGGTGGAGAAAAAAGCTAGAGAGGGCTAAAGAATAGCTCAGTTGGTAAAGTGCTTGCCTTATGGGCATGAGGGCCTGAGTTTGAATTCCCAGAAACCACATAAAAAAGTCAGGCGTACTGGTGCATGCCCGTAAACCCACAGCTGAGATGAAAGAGGCAGGCAGATCCCTGGGACTTGCTGGCCAGTCAGCTTAACCTACTTGGTCAGTTCCAGGCCACTGAGAGACCCTGTCCTAAAAATGTTGTTGTGCACATTCAACATTGATGTGGCCTTCATAAGTGTGTGCACACAAGAATATACACACAAACGAAGAGAGAGAGAGAGAGAGAGAGAGAGAGAGAGAGAGAGAGAGAGAAAATAAAGACAGAGACAGAAATAGAACCACTCAGAAATGTTAAGGAATTACACACTAGGAATTTCAGATTTTGCAGGTTAGGCTTGTAGGCTGGAGACCAGGGAGAGCTGATGTTTCAGTACTGTCTGTGGCAGACTTTGTTCTTTTTCTTCTAGCTCAGGGGAAAGTCAGTCTATATTTCATTCAGCCTTTAACTTATTAAATGGGGCCCGCCTACATTAAAAAGGGCATTCTGCTTAACGGTCATGGATTTAAATGTTAATTTCACCCAAAACACTCACACAGAAGCATCCAGAATAATGTTTGAACATGTGGCCACTGTGGGCTGCCCAAGTTGACACATAAAATTCACCACCATTCCTGGCTTCTAATCTGGAATTTGTAATTTCAGGAAGAACTCTCAATACTGGGCTTAGTGATGGGTTGAAACAAGGCAAAAAACAACCAGTCCAGTACTTGGGCAATTCAACAAGAATCAAGGAGCACCATCTGGCTTCTTAATGTGCTCTCATCTTTCAGAGTGGGGCCAGGAAGGAGACAAGACTTCACACTGACTACCTTCGTACACTGATCTCCCCATCCGTCATGGGTAGATTTCATTGTCAACTTGACATACTGGGAAGAAGAAACCTCAACTGAGGAATTTTCTCTGTTAGACTGGCCTGTGGGCATGTCTAAGAGGTGTTTTCTTGATTGTTAAGTGATGTGGGAGGGCCCAGCTCAATGGGGCTGGTGTCAGTTCTAGAAGCTATGATACTCAGTTGTACTTACTTATTTTTTCTGTCTTCCCCTTAGAGTGAAAGTGGACATGAACAGGAATAAATGGGGTTCAAGGTTATTCCATCTTCAGCGACAGAGCTGGGATTGCAACTTTCATTTCTCTGACTCCAGTCACTAATGTTTGCCTTAAACAATGACTATACATTGATGATTGCAGATGGTGCTAGGGTTGCTAGGTCTAACTCTCTAGGGCAGGTTTTAGGCAAAATTGTAGATTCCTAGGCTCCATTCAAACTCAGTAAGTTAAATGCTTTGATGAATTGAGAAAAAGTAGGAAGGATGTTAGGATGACTGGTTTAAAACAACATTTCTACCTGGAGTTGCAACTTTAGGAACAATACATGGAGACACATGGATGTAGTTCAAGAGTGTTGCTCCCTAATTTTAAAATTAAGATTTTAAAATTATAAACAACCTATGTCTTTATCTGGAGGAAGAATGAGGGAAAAATGAATTGTGATATGTTGATAGGCTGGAGTAGCAGATGTGTTATAAGACGAGGATTGTAAACTGGCATGAAAAGATCCTATAGCACGTTTTAACTGAAATAAGAGGTATTCAGTGGAAGTCATGGAAGACGCTCTATACTCTGATCCCATTCATTAAAAAAAAAGACCTGACGTATGTCATTTTTCCTTATTTATGTGCTCAGTAAAGTTTTAATATGTGCTGTGGTCTGAAGGTTTGTAACTCTGTTTTATTCATATTTTGAAATCCTAACCCTTAACATAATGGTACTAGTAATACACACATATACATAAAATAAAAATAATAAATAAAATAACTTTTTTTAAAAAGATAATGGTACTAGGAGATGTGGCTTTGGGGTATGACAGGTCATGAGGGTGGAGCCTCTCGACTTGGATTAAAGCCCTCATAAATGAGATCCAGGAGAGCCGCCTTGCCTCTTCAACTGAGCGTACAGTAAGAAGCATTATCTGTGAGGAACAAGCCCACACCAGACAACAACTCTTGATTTTGGATTTCCTAACATCCAGAATTATGGGAAAAAGAGTTTGTTGTTTATAAACTGCATACTTTGCAGTAGTTTTGCTATAGCAGCCAGGACTAGGACAGTATATAGATGCATGAATGCATTGATAAGGTTGTGACAAAATGGATACCATGTAGTAAGTAGTGATTTATTTAATTTGAAAATAAAATGATTTTAAAGAAAAGTCAAAGATCAAAGCTCATCTGAAATGAGGGATAATTTCAGGGATGACACAAGTCACAACTGTATTGTGGCACCATTTGCAGCACTATATACATTGACTAAATATCGAATTATAGGCTCAAAAATTGCATGGGACTGGAGAGATGGCTCAGCGGTGAAGAGCACCGGCTGCCCTTCCAGAGGACCCAGCCACATGGTGGCTAACAACTGTCCATAACTCCAGTTCCAGGGGATCCAACCCTCTCTTCTGGCCTCTGTGGACTTTGCACAACACGAATGCACTTACATACATTAAGGCAAAATACTCATACACAAATAAAAATAAATAAAAAATAAAAAATTGGTGAGTTCTGTGGCATGTAAATAAGACCTCAATACAATTTTTGTAAAGTAAGCTTCCCCAAGTGATTTTGATTGCAACTAATTTTGGGAAACCCAGCACGGAAGTGCTTTTTTGCATTCCTTGCCTCTTCCCCAAATGCTGCTTTTTTTGCATGTGTGTTTTTCCTTCATTAGAAAAGGTGATAATAAAATCAATAACAAATGGCAGAAGTCAAGGCACCATAATCATTTCTGCAAAGTATTTTTTACACATATTTAAGAATTAGTGGATGAAAACATACCAGCATTAGAATCTTTTAGATTCTAATTTTTCTCACATTTACATTCAACAAAACGTCTGACCCACAGCCTTGCTTATCATTGGATTCTATGACTGAGAATCATCCTTGAAAGAAGACCATGGCTAGAAAGATAAAATGTGTTTATCTATTTATTTTGTCTTTTTGAGACAGGGTCTCCCTATAGCCCCAGCTGGTCTGGAACTCACTATGTAGACCAGGCTGGCCTTGAACTCACAGAGATCCACCTGCCTCTGCCTCCTGAGTGCTGGGATTAAAGGCATGTGCCACCATGCCTGGCCTAGAAAGATGGAACACGAGATGATAGGTTGTGTAAGCTGAAATGAATGAGTATTAGATAGAAACTCACTGTACTCTATATGCCTTCCCTGCCCCAACACAACTGGTTCTGGAAACTTCCCTCACCAAACCTCAGTTCTTTGATCAGTATAGGCACTTGACCCTTTGGCAGCTAACTTATAAGCTGGCAAACACCCATGTGATTGCTCAGCTCAGTAAATTGCTGTACCTGCTATGTTGACTCTCAGAGCTTGTGAAGTCATCTTTCATTCCTCTGTGTGTGTGTGTGTGTGTGTATGCATATGTGTGGTATACGTACATATGTGCCTGTGGGTGTACATGGCACCTTGTGAACATGTTTCTGTAGAAGCTAGCGGTTGACTTTAGGAGTTTTCCTTGATCACTCTCCACCTTATTTCTTGAGACAGAGTGTCTCAGTGAACTTGGAACTCACTGGTTAGTGAGGCTACCTGGCCAGTGAGCTCGAGGGATCTACCTGTCTCCAACCCCCACCCCCCGCCCCCCCGCCACCCAGTGCTGAGGTTACAGTATGCAGTTTTATGTGAGTGCTAGAGATCACAACTAAGGTCCTTATACATGTGCAGTAAGCACTTTACCTACTGAGCCATCTCCCCAGACCCAGAGATCCTCTTTCTCGTGGGGACTGGAGTTACCACCTAAAGAGATAGACTATTCACTGTCAACAGTGGAGTAGAGAGACACAGTAAAATATGCCTTTAGTCATGAGTTGACATATAATAGCTCATATAGTATGTCCAATATTCGAAACCACACCCGATCCCACATGGTACAGTTGCACATGTGTTCCCTCTTCTTCATTTCCTGTGTGTTTTCATGCCTCACGCTGAATGAGATGTTGCAGGTAAAGCAACCCAATTTTCTCTTCTCAGGAAGTAGCCCAAGAGCCTCAGGAAAGGGGGCTTATCAAGGATGCCCCTTTATCATTCACGGTGCATCTAATACATACGAAGGTGTGAAGGTGTGTTTTTGAAGCAGGCTGTTTCTACAGGTATAAACAGGTAGGGACTGTTTCTAACAGTATTCTTGTAGAGATGAACAAACTAAAACATGGTTAAGATGTGGGGCTGGGAGTCGAATTCAGTCTGCAGCCAGACTGCAGTGTGTGCTCTGCCCTTGTCGACACTAGTGCGCTCTCTCTCTCTCTCTCTCTCTCTCTCTCTCTCTCTCTCTCTCTCTCTCTCTT
>NW_008331789.1:3147148-3162256 GCF_000622305.1 Nannospalax galili
ATCTACTGGTGAAGTCAAAGTACATCACCACTTAGCCTTTCTGCTTACCTTAAAACTCAATAATTCAAAACCTTTACCAGAGCAGATTCTGCTTTTCCTCCTGCTTGCTCTTTCCTCCTGTCATTTGCATAGCAGAACATTTCATATTTCTCGAGCCTTAACTCAAGGGAGCCAAATGTGCTCTGCAGGAGAAAGAGGCATAGAATGGAGGGGAACGCAGCAGAAAGAGGAGAGTTTCAGTACCTGACCCATTTTCCTTTCTATTGCTAGAAGCAGGTTATGACTTTAGAAGTACAAAGTAGAACTCGAGGAACGACAGAAACTTTCATCATTCTGGCACAGTTTTCCCAGACAGTCCCTCAAATTAAAATATTGAAACCGAACTTTCATTTCCTTTTAAAAATGCAAAGTCCATGGAAAAGAAATCTACCCAACTTTGATAACATGAAACTATGAATGAATTTATTTCTGATATGAAAGAAGGGCAAAGTTAGAGGAACTTTGTTTTAGGTCCCTGTCCTGCCAGTCTGGGTAGCTTAGCAGGGTCACTGGATTTGCTTGACCTTCAGATTCTTCTATTGCAAGATACCTTCCTTGTGGGATGAGGGGTTGAAGAACCATGTGTGTAAAGTATCTTGCATACAGTTCAGTTGGACATACTGCAGTGTGAAACTGGATGACATCTATTTCTGTATTGCAAACAGGGTCTGGCATATGCTCTTGGGTTCCTGTACTTAGGTATAACTCCACCTTCAAAGCCATGAAATTTGTTCATCTGTGGAAGGTCTCATATTTTCCAAAAGATTTTCAGCAGGATTAAATGATAATGATATAAAATGATGTTGAAGTTATAAATTGTCAGTAAACACAAAGGATGATTCTTACATACATATACTCCTTGACTCATAATGAGATAATGCCTTGATGATTCCATCATGCATTGAAAATATAAATTGGAATATATTTAATATACCTAACCTGTCAAATATCATATCTTAGCTTGGCCTGCCTAAAATGTACTAAGAATACTTCTGTTGGCAGTCATGAAGACAAAGCCTGTTTTATCATAAAATGTTGAACATTTCACTGAATGAATGTGTACCCAAAGAGAAAAATGCTTACAAGGGTCTTACTTCACTGAATGCATGTACTTTTGCATGCAAAGTTGAAACATCATTAAGTTGACCATAAGTCAGGGGCCTTCTGAAAATTCTTCACTCCAAAGACATTTCTTGAAAACATTTTAGTGTGGGGAAAATAGTGTCATTGCTCTTCCGAGGGGACAGATATGATGTCAGTACTGAAAGTGAATGAGCCACAGGAGAAGGCAAGGCTAGTCTAGGCCTAATGAGGGAGTTGGGAATAAGGGTAGTAGAGGAGGATGCTGGACAGATGGGCGTGGTTGAGTTAGATGAGGGAAGTTGAAAGGAGACAAAGGTGCATGAGAGTTACCTCAGGTAGAGGACACTCGTGGAGGATAGGAAGGGAGATGAAGGGAGTAGAAGGTAGATGCAGGTGAGGTGGTTTCTGCAATGGTGCAGGAAATCAGCTACCAGAGAGGAGACTGGCACCAAAGTGAGTCGATAATGGTGGGTGCTCTGGATGAGGTAAAAAAGGACTTCATTCTTGAGGATGCCGTGACGCTAATGGCTCAGGGTTTGTTGGGTCCTGAACCAGAGAGTAAGGGCAGTTATAACGTTAAAGTCTGATCCTAAGTGATGTCACGCCATGTTGTTAGGCTATAAGCAACAAAAAGCAGCCTTCTTGTTTTATTCTTCCCTCAGTTTAAATGTTTATACTGTTGTTGATGAGCCCACCTCTTGTCTGGACTGTGTGAAGGAGGATGGCATGATTTCTCTCTGAACCCTCCAGTATGATGTGTCGCCACTCATCCTTGAGGAAGCTGAGGGGACTGAAAGCAGGTCTAAAATGGACACCTCCTCTGTCAAAGCCAGGGTCATGCTACGATTAGAGGTCAGGATGATTCTGATGTTTGAGGGTCCTTGGGGTGTCTACAGATCATGGTGGAAAAGTTGGTTTTCTGAGGTGCTTGCTTTGGGGTTCATGCAGAGATTAAGTCTCAAACATGACTTCTCAGAAGGCACGATGGTGGTATTCCCTGTTCTACAGCCTGCCATGGTACCTTCCTACCTGGGATGGAAGATCAGAGTTCCTAACAGTGCTCCTTCACCTCACACTGCACAGCTAAAAGCAAGGAGATGCTGCTGTACCAGTGTTTTGCATGTTGAATTCTTGCCGTGCTTATAGACTCTGTATCAGCCCTTAGGAGAGAGGAGAAAGGAGAGGCCTCAGCACATGCAGACATAACAACTGGCTGCATATCTCTTATTCTCTGAGAGAAGGGCAGGCCGAGTCTGCAAATGACCCGATTTCCGCTTGAGCTGGAGAGAGGAAAGAGCCTCTTCCCCCAGCTCTACAGCTGGGTCACAGCTTCATGCGGTCACAATCTAGTCTGATAGCTTCTCCTGTGAATTTCCTTGTGAGGCCTGCCCAACTTTTTACCCAGGTTCCCCCTCAGCTTGCTTTTATTTGATAGTACTCCGTGATCGTATCCCCGTGGTTATTTTGCGAGATACACACAGTAGTATTGCACTGTGCTAGAATCTTTGTTCAGAGAAAGGCATATGTTTCCATGCCAACAAACTCCAAGAAACAGCCGCTATTCCCTCCCTCCCTCCTCCTTCCTTCCTTCCCTTCTTTCCCTCTAAGTATTTTAGGCAACACTCAATGTCTGCACCCCTGTAAAGCACAGTTCCCGAAGGGCCAAGCATAGTATGGTAAAGAGGACACAGAAAGACGGAAGGCTACAGGGAGGGCTTTCTACTTCATCACTCAATCTGCATTCCCACCTTTCAGTTTGGGTTTGTTTTTCCATATATACTTCCTGAGGCCCAAGTATACCTAGACCTTGAGTATACAGTGGCAAAGACATTTGAGGGAGCTTTCAGCTGATGCTGTACAGCTCTTTTTTTTTTTTTTTTTTTTTTTTTTTTTTTGGTTTTGGGGAACGGAAGGGAGGGACGGAGAGAGAGAGAGAGGTGGGCTTTGGTAGAGCAAAGTCAAGGCTAAGCATTTATCTTGCTCTGGCTTGATAGGTCATAATCATTTTAAGGACATAGTCTATTTTCTTCCTCCTCTTTCTCCTCCTCTTCCTTTTGTATTGAGGATTGAACCCAAGGCCTCATGTATGTTAGACAAGTACTCGTGCATGTTAGACAAGTACTCATGCATGTTAGACAAGTATCATGCATGTTGATCAAATGAACCACATCCCCAGCCAGTCCGTTTTTTGGTCTTCCTTTCCCTGTTCTCCTATGCAACTTTGTCCAACACGCCTCACAAAGCCAATCTGCAGTAAATGTTTTCAGATTTGAATTGAAAACAGCTAAAATGTCCCTTGATTGTTTCCACTGTAAAATACCTATCTCATCTAAATTACCTTTTGACTTACCAGCTGGGCTTCACTGTGGGATGAGTATCATAGGTGACAGAGCCTCACTTAAGATTGCTTTGGTTTCTCACAAGATTGGAAAGTTGAGGGAGAGAAACGAGGTCCAAAGGGTCAGTCAGTGCCATCAGGCTGTTGACTCCATTTTCTCCAGGTGCGGCCTGTTCTTACTTCCATGTAGGCCTCTCCACCCCACCCCATCCCACCCCCCATACATCAGGCTTGCATCTGAACACCAAGTAAGGTGTTTCTTGGTTGGATAGTCCTAATAAGTATCCTGCAATTTGGTCTCCTTACACGGGCTTGCACCATTGCCTGCGGGAGAACCAGTCACTGTGACCAGAGAGTGGAACCTGAAAGGCCAAGCACGGAAGAGATGAATCCAACTGGAAGGAGGAAGTGAGGCAGTTCTTTCAAGAAAATTTGGAAGCCGATAGAGGACGAAATGAAGATAGATCTCAGCAGGAAGAGATGAATGGTCCTAAGTTCTGTTTTCCCATGACCCTCCATGCTCCCCACTGTCCATTTTTGCTGGAAGCATTGAATCTTAGATTATTCAGCTTATGGACAAGGGTGACGTTAAAAGACCATCAACCCTATGTGGTATAAATCGGCTCCTATTTGATAGCTTATGGCAACCATCAACTTTAAAGTGTCATTTCTTTGTATGTGGCCAGTTGTAAATGGCTGGCAGTCAAGGCCAGATACAGTAATGACTAGCTCAGGAAGTGCATTTTCATACTCTGTGGTTCATCCATTCCCAAAGATGTTTATGAGCACTTAGAGCAGCAGCTTCCGGGCACTGGGAGAAAACACCAGCATCACACGACATTATGATTCTAATGCCAGTAATTGGGCAAGGAAGCGTAAATGATAATAACCTGGGAAAAAGCCATCTCTCCTTCTCGTTTCCTGTCTGTGTGCCACGCTCAGCTTTGACAGGAAGCAGGGGCGGCATATTAGCATCTGTCCCCAGTCTGTCAACACTGGCACTGCTGCCAATCAGTCTTCCCAGTCTCTTTCCTGGATTCTCTTTGGTCCCCCAGCCCAGGGCTCCATCCTAACTTCCACTTGGCCCAGTCCATCCTCCCTGCTGCTGGATAACCTCTCAAAGCAAAGCACAACCCACAAACAATGCCCTTCAGGGCTAGTCCTGCCACCCGGTGGCTCTATTAACTCCACAGTGTTTGCCAAATGTCAAACACTTCCAGATTTTATACTTTTTGCTATATTGTGATTTTTTTTATATCTCCTTTAAATTCACTTACTCTTTTTTAATTTGCCCTTATCCTAAGATTCATTAAACTTCATTAAACTTCAGTTTGGAGATTTCAAGATTTTTTTAGGCACCAGGAAGCAAAACTAAGACAAACAACGATTTTGGGCAGGGGAGGTCTTTTTGAGACCCTGTGGCCCCAGCTGCTTGAAACTCACTATGTAGACCAGGCTGGCCTTGAAGTCACAGAGATCTGCCTGCCTCTGCCTCCCGAGTGCTGGGATTAGAGGCGTGCACCATCACACCCTGGCAACAATGATTTTTTTTTAATGCTTAAAAAATGATCTGTTATGGGACTGATGAGATGACTCAGAAAGTAAAAGCACCTAACTGCTTAGTCTGATGACCTGAGTTGAGTCTCTAGGAGCTCCATGGTAAAAAGAGAAAACTCCTTTAGGCTGTCCTCTGACCTCCACATGCATACCATGGCACATCCTCATGTAAACCCACCTCTCCATCCCCATCCCATAAACCTTTCTCAAAAAGACAACAAATAAATAAATAAATAAATAACAAATTAACAAAAAATTTAAATAATGTGTTATGCCACAGGGATATAAATATGCCCTTCTTTGGAAGCATGGACTCTAGGGATTCCAAACACTTCATGGTGTCAGGTAGTTTCATTCTGCCTCAGTTTACCTTCACAGACTTGTCTTCCTCTGGTCGATTCTCTGGACTTCTTGAATTCTTCACAATATACATATCATGACCTGGTGGGCTCTGTTTTTTACTTCCTTTCTTGCCAGATAGACCACCCCATCCTCACTCAAGAGCAGCTCCCCTGTAGAAACTCGCAAAGTTGGTTTTGTTTGTTCTTCTACCGGGGGCTCTGTGAGCTGGGTGTCTTCTACTGTGGAGTTGCAGCTGGACTGTTCTCTTCTGTCTCTGCAACTGTGAGCACCTATCAGGAAAGAGATCTGACTCCTGTCTCTGCCAGCATAAGACACCGCCTGTGAGGGTTTGTTATGCTTGTGAGAATCAACTGCACCTGTTTGCTGACTCCTTTCTTAGCACCCAAAACGATCATTCTAGTTTCCACAAGTAAATTCCTACCTGCAGCAGATCCGTGGCTCACTTCATGAGTACCATGTCTGCCCACAGAGCCACCCACTCTGATTACCCCTTCAAGGCAGAGCTTCTTCAAAAAATATTTTTATTGATAATTCCATAGAATGTATTTTATTCACATTCAGACCCTCTTCCCCATCTTTACCCCACCTTTCTATGCCTTTCCCCCAATTTCATGTCCTGTATTATTATTTGTATTTTAGAAAAAGGCCTATGGAATCTAATTTCTTTTTCAAATGTCCTTGGGTGCGCATCTATCCCTTGGAGTCTGGTTAATCTACCATGTGCCACATCAGTAGAGAAAACTGACTGTCCCTCTCCCAGCAGCAATCAATTGCCAATAGATCCTCAGCTAAGGCTGAGACTTCCTGCCTACTTCCCCTATCCATGCTAGACCCCTGTCTGGTTTGATTTTCACAGGTCTTATGCATGCTGTCAAAAGTGCTGTGGGGTTCTTATGTGCAACTACCCTGTGGTGTCCAGGCAACATGCTTTCCTTATATTCATCTGCCACCTCTGGCTCTTATAATCTTTCTACTCCATCGCTCATTGAAATGATCTCTGGGCCTTGGAAGGAGAGGGAATGGTATAGGTAACTCCTTGAGGCTGAGCACACCACAATCTCTTATTCTCTGCATATTGACCAATATGGTCTTGGTATTCATCGCCATCAAAGCAGAACTTCTTTTTGGTTTGATTTTCTGGTGAGTTATAACAAGAGTAGAGACAGAAAGTATTCAGACATGGGATACTTTACCACAGAATTATTATCTATAATTTCATGAGTACTACCCATAACTTCATTATTACCTCTTGGCTCCCTGAGACAGTAAACTCAAAGAGACAGCAGGAATGATATTACCAAAGAAAAAAGTCACACCCACTCTCTCGCTCTATTTTTTAAGTGAATCACTTACAAAATTTAAAACTTGATTTGCAGATAAAATCACTAGTGAAACACCCCATGAATGACTCAGTTTTTTTCCCCTAGTGGAATCAAAACTCTAAGAACAAAGATAACTACATTTCCAATTTGTCCCCACAAAGCCTTGCCCAAAGTCTGGGAACAATGCCTTGGATGTAGAACACAAAGGATCAGGGGTGTAGACAATGTATCTTCATTGGTAGAGTGTTCACATTACAGGCACAAAGCTCTGGGTTCAATCCCAGCACCACATAAATCTGGACATGGTGTTGCATGCCTATAATCCTAGTACTTGGTAGATGGAGGGAGGGGAATCAGAAGTTTGAGATCATTCTCAGTTACACAGGGAGTTCGAGGCCAACCTGTGATTCCCAAGACCTTGTCTCAAAGAAAAAAATCACAAAAACAAAAATTCAGAAAACCAAAAGGACAAAACAAAACACAAACAACAACAACCGCTCCCCACAAACAAAAACTCATAGTAGATACATAGTAAATTCTTTTTTTTTTTGGTATTTTTTGTGTATGTGTTGTACATGGTGTATACATGTTGTACATGGGTGTATAAATGTTTTTGCATGTGTGAGGGTGAAAGGGTGTTTGGGTACATGTGCTTTTGCATGTAGAGGCCTGAGGGTGATGTTGGGATTCTTCCTTGATTGTTCTTCCATTGTCCATTGAGGCAGACTCTCAGTGAAACACAGAACTTGCGGATATGGCTTATCTTGCCAGCTAGCTTGCTCTGGGATGCCCTGTCTCTACAGGGGTGGAATTACGGGTGAGCCTCCATGCCCAGCCAGCATTTATGTGGGTTCTAGGGATCTGACCTCTGGTTTCATGCTTGCTGTGCAAGAACTTTAACTGCTGAGCCATCTGCCCAACTTGCGTTCTTGAACAATATTTTTGCCTGTATAGTGCCTATAACTCTGTGTTCCTGACACAGTATTGAGTGGATAGGATGACCTACTTTGTATGGAGTTGGTAAAACTATTGAAAAATGAAAAAGATATGGGCAAACTTAATCTTTCAGTCTGAAGAAGTCACCTGTGGCCAGGCACTGTTACATTCCAATATACATTGATACCAGTTTCATGGCTGCTGTTTTCCACTTTGAGATTTCACAATTAGTTAGTACTAACAGAATAACTTTTCATTTATGCTGGGGTACACTGTCATAGCACCATCTATGACATGTTCTCATGTTTATTAAGCATGGTTAATGGGGGGGGGTCCATAAAATGATTGTTTTGGAGTGAGAAAGATTATGTGGATATTTTATGGGCTTTGAAAACTGTATTTTTTAATGGTGGCATTGAGCATGGGACCCATGCCAACTCAATTAAACAAGGGCTCAGAGAGGAGGAGAGAAATGGGTGGTGGGCTGGCCCTAGACTGAGAACTATTAGAGACTGATCACTACTGGGTGAGGGAGAGTATACCTTACATACAATTTCTAGATGAGCTGACAAGACTCTGGTGGAAGAATTTACACTGAGGAACATCTGGGTACAAATGTTTGACTGGATTGGACTTAATATGTATGGTGAATACGTGAAATGTGGTGGGGGGGATGGGGGACATGGATGGGGGAGGGGTCTCAATTTGATTAAAAACTGTTGTATGAAATTACAAAAACTCAATTAAAAGTTTTAAAGAAAAAATAAAATAAAAACCCATCAATCTAAATAAATAAATTAACAAGGAAATAAATATAAAAGACATTAAAAAAAAGAAAATTGTATTTTTGTCTTTTGAGTTCTGAGCCTGAGCTCTCCAGCCCATGTCTGTATTTTTGTAATTAACATATTCAAGAAGCTTCTAATTTGAAATGTATGTGATGCTCTGCATGATCACCTTGCTTTGAGATGGTGTGCGTTTCACTGAGGAGGTCTGAAGTAAACGTGGGAGAGTCCTGCTCCGAGTGCCTCACCTTCCTTCTGTCTTGTGTTTCTTTTCCCTTACTGTGTTTGTTCCTGTCTCAGGCTGGTGGAGCCTCTGGCCGCCAGCGGTAAGCTGATATGCTCACCATTCTTTTTGAGGAAAAGGGGGCCGAGACACATGCATTCAAAGCTCAGCTCCATGATCTGTAGCAGGCTCTTAGAAGCAAGCCTGTGCCCTTTACATGTACTACACCAGAGCCGTAAATCACCTGAGAATGTCATGCACCTCTAATAATTTCACTTTACCCTGTGCAGAAGTTAGGTTTTCAGTGGCTTCTGAACCCAAAATTGTGAATTCTCTTCAAAGAAAACACATCTTTTTTTTTTTCAAATAAAAACATTTATTGAGAAGTTCATGCATGCATATAAGGTGTTTTGATCAAATTCACACCCATTCCCTCCCCTCCAGCTCCTCCAATATCTCCCCATCACTTTTTTCTGACTTCACGTTCTTTCTTTCTCTTTCTTTCTTTCTTTCTTTCTTTCTTTCTTTCTTTCTTTCTTTCTTTCTTTCTTTCTTTCTTCTCCTCCCTCCCTCCTCCCTTCCTTCCCTCCTTCCTTCCTTCCATTCATGGGGCTTTTTGCTACTCTAACATTCCCCCCTCTGGAGAGGTAACCCTAAAATCTTTTAGGGATTAGATAAAAGCTCCCAAATACTTTCAACATTTTTGGCCTTTGGAACACTGTATGTTGCTAAGAAGCCCAAAGACATTTTGACTTTTAGACAAGGAACTGGCTACTTTTCTTTGGGGTCTTTTTACCCTAACTGCCTAGCCAATTCCTACCTCCTATTCTTCTCCCAACATCCTCTGAAGAGGTTACCCAAATTGCCAATAGGGAATAGGGAGGCAGACTGCTCTGGCTTCTTCCATGCTGAACAGAGATGCAGGGTGAGGTAATTGGGATACCCATTCAGTGGGTCTATCTAAAAGACCCCCAAATTGCATAACTCTCTTCTGTAGGGTGTCAAGAAATGCCAGTGGACCCTGATATGAACATTTGAAATTTGCCCAGTTCTGACATTTTTCTGGTTCCCTCTCTAGAAAACACATCTTAAAATCAAACTTCATGCTAAAGCAGGAAGAATATTAAATATCAGAACAGAACAAACTGAGATGGTAAAGGACTCTAGGTGGAGATGTTCAGGTTCAGGTTTTGGCTGGCTGAGCACACACTGTATCTAAGACGTTCTCCTACTGAAGTAATCAGTGGCCAGAAACAGAAGAAGGTCCTGCTGATTTCTCTGAATTAAAAATATTGTCATGCATTCATTAGCTGTTTTTCTCATTGCTGTGACAAAATACTAGACAAAAAGCAACCTAAAGGAAAAAGGGCTTATTTGGCTCAGAGTTTGATGGACAGTGCAACATGGTTGGGAAGACATGGTGGCAGGAGCTTGAGGCTGCTGTTCACATTACATCTGCAGTCAAGAAGAGAGAGATTAAGGGGGATGCTTGGGCTGCTTTCTCCTTTTTTTTTTCCTCCATTTTATTCAGTCTGGGTTCCCAGACTCATACTCAGGGTGGATCTTGGCACCTAAATTTGACCTCTCTGGAAACACTCTCACAACCTGCTCCTTTCCAGAGGTGTGTCTCCCAGGTGACTCCAAATTCAGTTAAGTTGCCCACTAAGATTGACTATGTGAACTTTATTACCTCTATCCCTCAGCCAATCCTCTGCTCTACATTGCAACTAATGGTAACTAATGGTATTATTTTTACAGTTATTAAAAATCAAAAGTCTACTTATAAAAACGGTCAAATCTGAAAGAAAAAAAAATAAAGCAAAGAAAAAAAACTTAGAAAATTAATCATAATAATGCTGATGGCATTCTATCCTTACTGATTTATACTTCCTACAAATAAAAATTGGTGAATTGAAAGTTTTTATATGGTGTTTATTATACATTTTTGAGGATTTGCAAATCTGGCACTTGATTTGTTGGTCCGAAGGCTCCATTGTAGGACCAGTAAATCAGATCTCTGGTGTGGCAAATCAATTTTGCTTTATAGTTGAAGCTCAGGAGCTAAGTGAATTGGGAAAGTCAAGGGATATATAAATACTTTGGCTTTTTGTTGGAAGACTGTCCTGCATAGGAACAATAGACCCCACCTTCACCTTGGGGGGATGAAGGTTTTTGCAGTTTTCTTATTTGATCATTACAAATCATGGATTATGGTTTACATATTAGGTTTCAAAGGCCAAAATTCCATTAACATATTTTGCATAAATCACAAAATATTTTTTTAAAGTTAATGTTAATTGTCATCTCTGAGAAAGAATTCAAGTCATTTGGCTTGGGGCAAGCTGGAGCAACCATCTGGAGTTGTGGGGCCATGCATGCTTTAACATGGAGGCCATATTTCCAACCTGGCCTGCTCTACTGAGATCATCTGCTTGGCTTTCTGACCATTTGCTCTTTGGACCTCAGTTTAGACAGTAGCATCTTTCAAAGACTGATGTGGGATGGTACCCAACTGAAATTATTTATTGATAATCTGATATTCAAATACAACTTAATACTCTGTATATCTGATAAACTTATTGTGATGGGCTGAGTTCCAAGACTGGTTTAGATGATTCATGTCCTCTCACTGAGTGAGGCAAGATCTGATGATATCTGAATGATACTCACAAAATAATTTTATAATCTTAAAACTATTGAGTATCCAGTAATGTATTAAACATTGATGAAAAACTAATGTACCATCATAGTCTCATGTCTTTGATTTAAAAAAGTTCAACTAATTTTTTTTTTTCTTTTTGAGACAGGGTCTCCCTTTAGGCCCAGCTGGCCTGGAACTCACTATATAGACCAGGCAGGCCTGGAACTCACAAGGAGTCAGTCTATGGCTAGCTGGTCTCATTGCTTTTAAGCCTGAAGCAAGGCAAAACATCATGGTGGAAAAATGTGGAGGTGGAAAGTTGCTTACTTCATGATGGTTAAGAAGCAGAGACAGAAAAGGACCAGAGATAAGATACTCTTCAAAGCAAGTGAATCACTTCCATCTGCTTGTGGGGAGAGTGCTAAGGAATTTACTATCATTTTGTTCCACCAAAGTTTCTAAATTATCAACCTATTATTTCACTGCCTTTGGGTCAAATAGTCATTTGTAGTCAAATTTTTACGAGGAGCAGTTGTGTGGTACTCACTGTGTCTCCTGTTTTTTTTTTTTTTTTTTTTTTTTTTTTTTGTCTCTTTTTGAGACAGGATCTCCCTGTAGCCCCAGCTGGCCTGGAACTCACTTTGGAGACCAGGATGGACTGGAACACACAGAGATCTACTTGCCTCTGCTTCCGGAGTGCTGGGATTACAAGTGTGTGCCACCATGGCCGGCTGGCCCCTGTTACTAAGGAAAGGATGAAGATTGAATCTTTTAACAAAGGATGTGATTAAAGCAGGGCCATCATCCATAGTGTGTGCAGGGCTCAGGGCAAAGAAATGTGTGTGTGTGTGTGTGTGTGTGTGTGTGTGTGTGTGTGTGTGTAAGCCCTTTTCTGTATAAATAATTTGTTTAAGATGTATTTTATTTTAAGAATGGGCTCATGGAAGTATTGCTGCCCAGTCAGTATGTGTGAAAACTACACAGACCAGTGGATGGGAAACATTCTGGGGACCAATCTTGTACAATCTGGTGAAAGAAATATCACACCAGAGAGAAGGAGTTTTTCTTGTATGTCTGCAAGCTTGGAGATGTTGGGCTCCAGGATAACTTGCTAAGAAGGGATATCTAGTGTTTCTTAGAGTATCTGGTTAGCCTTGCATATACATAGGGTCAGATCATGCCCTAGATGGGGGAAAGAAACACCAGGACCTGGAGAGGGACTTGAAACATTTCAAGAAAGGACTGATAACTATACTTAGGCTTGAGTGCCTGGACACAGGTAATTATGAAGCCTAGCTGGTCCCAGGGGCTGAAGAGCGAATTAGAACGTTTCAAGGAAGTATTCCATTGTAAATATCCTCTGAAGGGTAGGACTTGGAGAAAGAAATCCTTTTAAAAGAGTCAACAGGGTCCTCTCAGACCATCTGGCCTGGGTCTAAATGTGGTAATTTTGGCAGTTGACGAAAGTGAAGTTTCTATAACATTAAGAAAAAAGTAGTGAGCAAATAGAACAATAAAATATATGCTATGGGTCAGATTTACTGTATTTGATAAAATGGTATCTGTATGTTACAGAGTCTGTGTATGGATGTTGTTATGTTCCTTTCATTTGTCATGTAGCTATACTTCTTTCTCCAAGAGACATAATTCTGAGAGGCTTGTTTTCTGGGTATTTCCAATTGGACATCCTTGACTTGGACCTTAGGCCATAGCAGTATGCCCATGACCTAAGCTTGGCTTTGGCAGTTCAGTTAATGAGTGATAAGCATTTAAATGGGATAGAATATTCTTTGAGATTTTATACATGATCACTCAAAGAAAGGATGTTAACTCTCTCACTACCTAGAAATACTGAGGACTCCTCTGAGGAGTACAGTACAATAGAGGTTTATTTGGTGTAGTTCACAGTCCATACTGACATGGTGTGGTCTTGGTGAGGATTGCCTCCTGTCTGTATCATCTTGTATCATCTCACATAGAGAGCAGTGGCAGAGTTGTAGGAGGGAACCGATGACATCTTTTTTCTAAGATTTATTTTTATTATTTTAATTGTGTATATGTGCAGGGGAGGGGTTCTGTGCATTTCCGTGCAGGTGACTGAGGAGGCCCGAAGTGTCAGATCCCCTTGAGCTGGAGCTACAGGCAGTTTTAAGCCACTGGATCGATACGGCTCAGCGGGCAAAGAGTAAAAGCAGAAAAGGGTGTCTCATGTGAAAGTCCAACAGCATGAATATGCAGAACCTGGAAGAACAACCTCCAAAATACTTCTGATTTTAAGAACGGCAAGAAGTGAATTAAAATTTACATAAGCAGGGCTTATAAAAGCTGTATATGTGTTTTAGGTGTAGTATATGTACATAATCTTTGGGGCTGGAGAGATGATTCAGCAGTTAAGACCACTGTACCTGCAGAGGACCTGGGTTTGATTCCCAGCACCCACATGGTGGCTAACAACCATCTATAACTCCAGTGTAATGTATAAATTTTATGGGTATATATAGTATATTTATCTTTTTTGGGGGGCGGGGTTTTTGAGACAGGGTCTCCCTGTAGCCCAAGCTGTCTTGGAACTCACTATGTAGACCAGGCTGGCCTTGAACTCACAGAGATCCACCTGCCTCTGCCTCCTGAGTGCTGGGATTAAAGGTGTGCACCACCATGCCTGGCGTATCATATATTATTTACATTTATATATTCTAGTATATTTTTAAAACTGAGCTCTAAAGTTAAATATTCTTATTTTATTAAAAAGATGTAAAGACACCATTTATCTTTTAAAATGTGTTTTTAACATGACCAAAAGTGGCTGATTATAGGCCTTGGTCTATGCAGAACCCATGGTTATTTATTTCCCTTGGTTTTGATTTAGTTATGTTATTACCTCCATTCCCTTTCCTCACTCTGGTTTGTGTTCTGCAGAATGAATGGTACAGCACTAGGTCACCCAGAATAACAAATCAGTGCAGTTCATTCGTCTTCAGTGTTGTGTAAAACTGCATTTTGTGACTAAGCTACAGTTCATCTGTTTACTTTGTGCTGGAATTTTGGATCCTTAGTGTATTGCTCAGAGCCTTGTCGCACACATCTCTTGGTATACATGTGAATGAGTTTCTGTTGAGTATGGGCAAAGAAGAGAAGGAGCTGGTTTGTGTGGAGTTGCAGATGTTTGTCTGTGCTAGAGAATTCCAAATTAACTCCTGAAGATGGGTACCAGCTTTTATTCTTAATAACTGTGTATGAGAGTTCCCTTTGGGGCTGGGAATGTAGCTCAGTGGTAGAGCTCTAGATTTGCATGATTAAAGCTCTAAGTTCAATCTCAAGTACCCCCAAAGAATAAAAAATTCCTTTTGATTCTAATCTCTGTAATTTAGTATTGATCAAACTTTAAAATTTTTGCCTGTCATAAATTTGTCAACCAGTTAGATCTGAAATTATATTTTGTCTTGATTTGTGTCTTTCCAATTACTGTGGAAGATGAACATCTCTTTGTATTATTTTTAGCCAATTATGCTTCTGCTTCTGATTTGCTCCTGTCCAGTCTTTTAAAATACATTTTCATCTGGGTGCTTGCCTTTCATTGTGCATCTAAAAGAACTCTCTGGGTATTGTTGATTCTAGGCATTTGTCAATCAATCGTGTTACAAATGCAGTCTTCCTGTTAATAATTTGTTGTTCTGCATTCTTTAATGTGTATTTGATGACTGAAAATATCCTTCTTGTTGAATTTTCTGGAATAAATATACAGGAAAAAATAGAAAACAAAAAATTTAAATGCCCCAGGTTAAAGATTTACACAATTTTTATTTATAAAATGTGTGTGT
>NW_008331789.1:3162442-3172952 GCF_000622305.1 Nannospalax galili
TTGCTAGTGTACAAATATTATAAATATAAAGTATCTTCATGCTTTTGTATGTTTCATATTAATCATGTCACTCGACTGAAATTTTAGAAAAATTTAAAATTCTAACAAAAAAGGAGAAAATAATTCTTTCTGTACTAAAGTAGGATGATCCTGATACAAGCACCAAGTGAATATTTTACTACATACAGTGTTTCATGTAGAGGGACCACTGGTCATCATCACAAATCTAATACATGTAAATCTTGCTAATTTATTAAAATATATAGCTCCAGAAAGATTTAGAAAGTAACATCGTCATTGCTATTCATTAGAATTACCATCACTGAATCAAGGAAACTGAAGTTCAATAGGAGGAGTTTATGATAAAAATAAACAAAATAACCACATGCATTCCTGAGCCCCATTGTCACAAGATCAAGTGGAATTTCTTTTCAAGGGCCAGATACACAGCTTGTTATAGGCCATAACAAGAAAGTATACCCCTACATTTGCACATGAAGAAGCAAGTGGATAGTGGCAGACTTAGATTTCTGTTGTATCACGTGTAAGTATCATGCAGAAATCTATGAAACCTTAACCTTAAATCACTCTTTCTGGTACTGGGAGACGGTGTGGCAAATAAACCAGTTCAGAAAATAAAACTGAATATATTCATTTCAGCATGTATTAGAAATTTAAAGTGGTAGCCTTCATTGATTTTTGTTGCTAGAAAGTTAGTGATTATGTCTGATATTTTCTAGAAATATGATTGTTTAAAGAAAAGAAGCAGTCAGGTTTACAATTTGATTTGGTATTTCTTAGATGATAAGATGTATTGTTAATATAATAAATTAAAACTTTAAAGCAATTCTCACTCTCTTAAATTTACCTGGTCTCTATGATAATACAAGCCAGTGTACAAGAATCTTTAGTGGCAGTGAGGAAATAAAATCTCAACAGCTGCACACTCCCTGCCTTCCCTCAAAAATCAGGGCTGAGTGATGAAGCCAGGATTTATCTACCTGAGATTGCTTTTCTCCAAATTCAGCGGTTTTGTTTGCTTGTTCTTCCTATTTCAGAATCGGCGCCAAGAAATATGGCCACTCAGCAACTCATTGAACCTCCAGGCATATGCTTCACCATTTCCTAGCTACACTTGAGAAATTAATCAGTTTTATAAGGAAAGATACATTCCATTATGAAATAATTAAATCAAGTCCCCTCTACCAGGAAAGAAGGAAGGTAGTAGTCTTGTCAATCAAAGAAACCAAGTGAGATGTGAAGGCAAATTAAAATCAAGGAGTCAGAGAAACCCTGTAGTGTAACACAGATGTTAAAACACACACACATCAGGGGAAGAGAATGCAAGACTCTGGCCAAGACACTGTGTTAATTAAGCATGAAGCAGGTCTTTTGGTTGAAAGGTAAGTGGAGTTAGGGAAGCAATGCCATGAACTCAATTCCTGGGTATCTGGTTTCATGGGGTAAATTGGGGACAGGGTAAAGGAAGAAACACAAACACTTTAGCAAAGACTTTGGTTGATTGGATCATCTGAGCTATGCAGGGGATTGATGGAAAATAAATTTAACACAGACAGTAAGGGACTTGAAAGGTAGGAAAGGGGCCCTTGGTGAAATATCTGAGGTGCTATACAGCTGAAACCAAATTAACCAGTCTTTTCATTTTTTTCATTTATTATCCAATGAATATGTTTTGCTGGCAAATTGTAGATAAAACACTTTCTTTGGCCTGAAAGCATTCAAACCTCATGTATAGTCCAGGTACCATATAAACAAATGCAGTGTATGAATACAATAATAAAAGGCTCTAGAAACACCATAGGATGCTCACAGAAGGGCTTGGTATATAAGCAGAGCCTGGAAGGATGATGTCTAGGAGCTACCAAGAGGGTAGAAAAGATGCTCTTCAGGAAAGGGACTATAGACAGGAAGACCCTGCCTGTAAACCACTAGAAAATGCCCAAGTTAGCCATATAAAAGGTCACATTGTGGGGAAGAAGCAATAAATATGCAAGCCACTGGGGCTGGCGAGGTGAGGTTGACTAGAAGTCTGGCTTGCCATGAGCATCTTACCAGTCATAGGAGCAAGAGGACCTGAAGTCAGACCATTCTCGTTGTCAGAAATTGTAGTTCCTGTGGACCCCAAACCCACATGGGCCTTTGGCTAAGAGCTAAAAATGAGTGATTTTTAAAAGCACCAATTGCAGGGCTGGAGAGATGGTGCAGCAGTTAAGGGCACTTACTGTTTTTGCAAAGGATCTGCGTTTGGTTCCTTGTAACCACATGGCAATGCAGAACAAGTAGAGTTCCTTGTAACTCTTACTTCTAGGGGATTTGATGCCCTCTTCTGGCCTCTGTGGGCATTGCATGGACATGACACATACATACATACATAGAAGCAAAACACTCGTACACATATGAGTAACTTTAAAAAAAAAGAGCACAAGCTGCTTCTAAATATGCAAGTATATTACCCAAAGTCAGTTGATATAATCGGAAAACAATGGTTTCTGATTGGAGCTCAGATTATAGACTATGAAAGGAGGAGAAGTCACAGAAGGCCAGGCTTCGCCCTGTACAGAGACCGTGGCAAGCCCAGTGGCTTTATTTCTAGGCCTCTGGGAATTCCATTGCCCCCAGCACATTTTGTCTAAATTACATCAATAATATCACTTATCAAAACTTACAGGGGATAATATATTAAAAGAAATAAAATAAGACTTATTAATATCTGACTCATTTTTTTTTAAATCAGGAAAATACTTTTGGATGTGTCAATCTTATGAGATTTTGTAAAAGAAACCACTGGTGGATGATTTTTTAAATATAACAGAAAGTGACTTGAGTGCCTTATATTATGAAAATTGCAAAAAAATTATCTGAAATATATAAACCTTCCTTCCAAATGAGCAAAAAAGATATAACATACACTAGATAGTAGAAAAAAGTAGAAAAATCAAGAGAAACAATACAAACAGAAAGCATAAAATGATGCCAACTTTAATATTAAATGTTTGCAGTATGCCAACCACTATAAAGATGGTAAATACTATAATTTTGAAAATACTCTGGATTACAAAACAAAACTCAGGGGCTGGAGAGATGGCTCAGTGGTTAAGAACACTGAATGTTCTTGCAGAAGATCCAGGTTCGAATCCCAGCACCCACATGGCAGCTAACAACTGTCTGTAATTTCAGTTCCAGGGGATCCGACGCCCTCTTCTGACCTCTGCAGGCATTGCACAGCACGGGTGCACTTACACATATGCAGGCAATACACACATACACATAAAATAAAAAAAATAAAAATAAAGAATATCTTTAAAAAGAACTACCTCAGTTATATATTGGCGAAAGAGACAAAATTACAACAAATATAGTTGAAAATAAAGAAATTAGAATAGACAAAGGAATAAATAGAAATAAGGGTAAAAAGTGGTTAATTAAAAATAATTGTTGTGAGCTGGGCTTGGTGGCACACACCTTTAATCCCAGCACTTGGGAGGCAGAGGCAGGCAGATCTCTGTGAGTTCAAGGTCTGCCTGGTCTACATAGTGAGTTCTATGCCAGCTGGAGCTACAGGGAGACCCTGTCTCAAAAATGACCACACACAAAAAAAAAATTGTTGAGAGCTCATGCGTGGTACTGTAATCATAACCAAATATGCATGGCTGTAGAGGTCATAGATCTTAGAGAGAACCCTAAGCCTGTCACATCCCTAGACAAACGTAATTTCTTACTATACACTAAATATGGATTCTTGTATTTACAGACAAGTATGCCAGTAACCTCTCATCAAAGAAGCCTTTTTTTTTTTTTTTTTGTTGCAACAGGGTCTATTACAGCATTCCACAAATTCTCATACACAGAGAGTAAGTGTCTGTGCGATGCCCAACCCTAAGTGACACATCAACAATGGAACTCCTAAAGCTCAGGGAACATAGTGGACAGAGAGTAGTGAGACCACTAAAGCATCTCCCAGTGCTCATCAGTGACGCTTCCTCATGCAACAGAGGGCGATGAACACAAAAGAGAAAAAGAGACTGCAGAATATGGAGCTTTGGACAGAACTTCTATGTTAAACTTCACCCATGCAGGGCTCAAGGACCATTATGGAAGACAGGGTAGAAAGACTGTAAGATCCAAGGGAAGAGGTACATGACCACAAGGAAACAGAGTCTTACAGCCTCCTGGGACCTTGCTGAAATGAACGTACAGCAATGGTGACAGTATGCACAGGACCCATACAGACTCAAGTAGATTAAAAACCCCACATAGACCTGAGGAAATGGGCAGCAGGGCCCAATCTCAGCTAAAGAACTATTGGCAACTGGTTACTTCTGGGTGAGGGATAGTTGATTTTCTTTAAGGGGAGAGTCTAAATAGGATGACTATACCCCAGTGGATGAACTTGCACTGAGGGAAGTTTGGTACATTAACTCGACAGACTTTAACATATATGACAGAATGCATGAAATCTGGTGGGGGGCTATGAGGAGATATGGATGGGGGAGGGGGAATAAAAATGACTAAGTTGTTTTATATGATATGCACAACGATTCAATAAAAATACATTTAAAAAGAAAGGAAATTATTAATTATTGTCTTAAAATGTTTTGTAGCTTGCAGATAAATTTATTATTAAAATAATAATAATAGTTGAGGATTGGTGAGATAATTCAACAGATTAGAGCACTTACCAACAAGCCAGGTGACTTTTTGGATCCCTACAATCCACATGGTAGAAGAGAGACCCAACTCTCACAAGTTGTTCTTTGACCCCCAGGCATGCACCATAACATGCATATGCCCATCTCTCTCTCTCTCTCTCTCTCTCTCTCTCTCTCTCTCTCTCTCTTTCTCTCACACACACACATGCATGCGTGTGTGCGTGCATGTGCACATAGGTACAAATAAATAAGTGTAAAATGAATTCCTAAAAATTATTGAACTCATAAATAAATAAAAGCCAGAGTTTTGAGGTCATAAACAACAGACAGATAAATTACATTAAATAACCAAATTAGAAAAAACATAAATAGTACGCAGATTAAAACAGGAGCGGTAAGTCATGAAAGACAGAAGAAATTATCAAAGAATTATCAGGGTATTTTGCACAATGATATGCAAATAAACTAGAAAAACTGAATAAAATAAGTGACTGTAATAATAATACCTAAGGAGACACGCATCGTTGAAAGTGATGCCAGAGGAAACAGAAAAATCTAAGTTGTACACATACAAGAGAGAGGTAGAGCCTGGTTTTTGTTCTCAATGCTTAAACAATTTTGTCACCATCCTTCTAAAAAAGATAAAAAGTTTTTATCTGACATTAGCAAAGTGAGTTTTTACTTAGAATGAAAAAATTATAAAAGGCAAATTTGTGAACCAAACCCTAAAACCAATACAAATAGTATAAAACCCCAGGTAAGTAATATGATATTAATTAATACATGTATAATACATTTTCCCCAACAGTTCTCAGCTGTCTGTGTTCTGATTTCTTTATATAATCATGCTTTGCTAATACCATTTTCTATAGGAAGATGAGTAAGACAATTCAGTGCGTCCTCTGGCAGTAGTCATCAAAATTAACTTTTTTATTATTGTCTCTTTATAGTTTCTTTCAGGTTCATAGCTCATTACTGATAATATAAAAACACATTAGGATTGTTGGCAAATTTGGGGAAACTACTACTGAATTTCTTTCATAGATGAGATGTATTTTCAGGTATTTTAAGTTTTCTTGTGCAGTGTCTAATCTTAAATACTATTTGGATGAATGCTGCTCATTACCTAGAGCAATTCAAATGCATTTCTAAATTGCTGCTATGTTGTATTGAGCTGCATAATTGTATAATCAAATTACTCATAATGTACATGCATCGAGATATTGATAAATATATGTGGTGTTCTCACTGGAATACTTGTTTGTTCAGGCTCTCTCAATTTTGGGTGGTTATCCGGCCCACCCTTATGTGAAATTTCCCAGTCTTGCTAAGGTGCAATTCAATGCACAGAGATTCAAAAACAAACAGAAAAGCAACAGCAGCAACTGTATGTGTAAATGCACCTGCCGTCAGGTTCGGACCGGTGCTTACCAGAGCCGGCATGCTGCAGACTCTTACCCTGCCTCCGAGAATTTGAAGGTCCCTTTTGTAGAGCTTAATTTTCCTCTTCCTTTTTTTTCTTAGTTCTTTGAGAATTTCATACAGATTGTTATGCTCATATTCACTTCCCCTCCCCTAACTCCTCCCAGGTCTACCCCTGCTTCCCACTCAAGTTTGTGACTTCTTTTTCTTTTTTTAATCATTGAGTCCAATTTTTGCTGCCCATGTACTCCAGGATGGGGGCGCTATCCACTGGAGGACGAGTCCATCTACTAGGGACCACATTCTGCTGTGTCAGAAAACACTGTTTCCTTGAAGTCATTCACTGCCTCTGGCTCTTAAAATCTTTCCACTTTTCTTCTGCAATGATCCTTGAGTCTTGGGAGTGAAGAGTTTGCTACAGGTGACCTATTTAAGGCTGATCACTCCAAAGTTTCTTATTCTCGGAACCTTGACCAGTAGTTGTCTCTGTGTTTATCTCCATGTGCTGCAAAAAGAAGCTTCTCTGCTGAGAGCTGGGAGATGCACTAACCTGTGAGAATAACAATAACTCATTAGGAGTCAGTTTACTATTATGTCCATTTAGCAGAATAAGAATCATAGGTTCTTCTCGATGGCCTGTGACCTGTCTAGACACAGGTTCTTGGTTCTTGGAGGCCATTTTAAGTTTTTAAGTGGTGTTTTCATAAATGAATATGCTACATATTGAGTGTTTTCCTTCCTGGGGAAATCTTCCATTTTTGATTGAATGATTGGAAACTATTCGTTGCTTACATATTTACATCTGTAACAACCTGATGTTTCCTATTGATTAGCTTGTGGCTCCATACACTCAAACTTTATCCTCTACTCCCAATATTTCCAAAGCTGGATGGCCCAAGACCAGTTCATGTCTTATGACAAAATTTCAGCTTTATACTTTCATGTTGTGATTTCAAATGGCCAAATACAGTGGAAGAATTAGGTCGCTGGCAGTCCTTGTTACACTCTAAATCTGTCAATGGTAACACCACAGACATGACTGAAAGCTATGACATACATGTGCGTGCTTACAGTATCACATAAAAAGCAAGCTAAATGCACCATATTCTTCACACCTATGTGGCTTAGACTGGGAGAAGCAGATGCAGGAAGCATTTTAGGGTGCAGGATATTCATCAGGCCTCAACAGCTAAGATGGGACCAAGAGGAAGCAGGACCCTAAGGAAGATACCAGCTGTAATGCAGAGAAGGTTAGAGGCAGTGTCATTTACTGGTGAGGACTGAGTTCAAGTACCCGAGCCTTTATATCCCTCCTACATAATCACCAAAAGAAAGGATGACCTGGGAAGGCAGCAGCCTCAGCAAGGTGACCCTAGCTGATGGCTAGAGGCTGACTGTGAATATACTTCATAACCTACCTTTCACCATGTTATCTTTAGCTAGATCCCTCAAAATGTCTGTTGTTGCTCTAACACCACCTGAGAAATCAGAAGAGTGACATAGAAAATATCACGGAAAGAGATAGTGGCCTTAGCTAGTTAAGATCGAAAGCATCTTACATTGTAGAGTTCACAAAAGCTGCATACACTGTGAGGACCCTTAGGAGCACTTATTAAGCATCAACACAAGAGATCCTGAAGCTTAAGTTTCACTAGTATCTACTGAATCTATAAGCATGGTCAGAGTATATCAGCCTCCCCAAGCAAGCGCCCCATACAGCTACAGGGGAAGGCCAGCAAACCTTGAAGGAGGAGGTTGATCCAATGTTCTCTAAACTATTGAAGAACACAGGTGTGTGAAGCAATTTAAAAAATTCTCCTTTTATGAGCTTAGTGTAGAACTGAAAAATAAACCAGATATACGTAGATAAATTGCAGAACAAACTAATTTACCCATCTGAATGACTAGCAGAATCCAGAAATGCACTAGGAGGTTAATACAAGATGATCAAGTAGGAATTAACTCCAGCATACCAAATGTTAGGAAAGCCATTCATATAATTTTTATAGAAATTTATCAAAAGTGAACAATTATATGAGTATCTTGAGATGATGAAGAAAGATATGAGTCTGTCTTAATAAACATAATAGAAAAATTGAATATTTCTTCATGTGGCATAGAAATATAAAGCTATATATATTAAATATACTTTACCCTCAAATTCAACATCATTTTTAATGAATAACTAGCAGACTCATTAAATTCAACTCCAATAGGATTTCGATGAGATCACTATAGGAAGGATATAAGACGTATGTAGAAATTAAACAGGCGGAGTCAAGAAAGAGTTAGAAAAGATGAGTGTTAGGGCCATCCTAGATGTTAAAGTTATGGGAGCATACACAGCTCTGTGTATTAAAATAGTATAATACTGCTACACATACACAGACATCACTGTGACATATACCAGAAATCCCAGAATATAAATCCAATTACACCTGACACTTTATTATATGAAAGAGGGTGAAACCATTTAAAAATTAAGCTGGGAAAAGGGGGCAACCATCTGAAAACACACACACACACACACACACACACACACACAGACACACACACACACGGCTCTTGACCTCACCTGCATATAAAAAACAAGTTCCACATTATTTTTAAAGGTTCCATGCAAATTGAAATCATAGAATGTTAGAAATTAATATGGAAGAATTCTTTAAAAATAGTCTTGGAGGGGGGAAGTCATTTCTTAAAAGACCAACATGGAAACATAAATTTAACCACATACATGTAAGAACAGAATTTTACAAAGAAAAAAATAATGGTCAAAGACAAACCAGAAAGGAGTCAATATCTTTAGCACTTACTGCAAATGCAGAGATCTTTTATTTTAGAGGGACTCTTCAAATCAATACAAAATAAAGTGAATCTAAAAGAAAAACAAGCAAATTATTTCAACAGAAAATTATAGTAGGAAATACAAATAGTTCTTATAAGTGTAAAAAATTGCTCAACCTAATATAAAGGAAATTAAAATGAAAATTACAATAAAGTATCATTTTATGCCTATCAAATTTATAAAATTAAGAACATTTCATGACATTCTGAGCCAACAGGATGTAGGGGGAAATTGGAACTCTCTCCCTTAATGGGATATGTATTCAGCATATATTCTTTGCAGGGAATTTGGCAATATTGACTCACTTCAGAGATGTTCATTTCCTTTACTTCAAGAATTCTACTTCTATAAATGTATCCCTTTAATGAAAATTAGGTTGAATCAAATGAACCTGTTAAGTTGACTGAAAGTAGTTGAATGTTTACAAGTTTATTTTTTAAAATATTTTATTTATGGGGCTGGAGAGATGGCTCAGGGGTTAAGAACACTGGCTGTGCTTGCAGAAGACCTGGGTTCTAATCCTAACACCCACAGGACAGCTAACAACTGTCCGTAACTCCAGTTCCAGGGAATCCGATGGCCTCTTTTGTCCTCCGTGAGCATTGCACGACATGGGTGCACTTACCTACATGCAGGCAATACACACATACACATAAAATTTAAAGAATAAATAAATAAAATATTTTAAAAGATTTTTATTTATCATTTTTATTTTATGTGTGTGAGTGTATTGTCTGCACTATACTGCCTGTATATATGTGCACCCATGTCATGCAATACCTGCAGAGGTCAGAAGAAAGCATTGGATCCCCTGGAACTGAAGTAATAGATGGTTGCTACAGCCATGTGGGTGCTGGGAATTGAACTGGATCCTCTGGAAGAGCAGCCAGTGCTCTTAAGCTCTGAGCCATCTCTCTAGCCCCAAATAGCTACAATTATAGACAAATGCTCTTTCACTGAGCTGCATCCCCAGACCTCAATATCTGCAATTTTATGAGATGCAGCTTAGTACTTGAAAATGCCCCGAATGATTAGAGTACAAATAAAATACACAGCAGGACAATCTATCTGTTCGTCAGTAGGGGACTAATTAAATAAATTATGGTCGATATTTTCAATGGAAAACCACATTGATATTATTTCTTTTCTGAAATATTTCCATTTAAAATAGTTTGGAATAGCTCCATGCTATAATGGCCCATCAGAAAACTAATATGCATATATGTGACCATTTGAGTAAAAATATTTAAAATAATATATTAAATATACAAAAATAAAATCTATTTTCCCATGTATGCAAAATGTTTCCATTACATGTTATGTATGAAAATCATTGTATTATTTGCTTTTGTGGGGAGGAGACCTAGGTAGCAGGGATCTGAGGTAACAGGGAAGCTCATAGTTCTTGCAAAAATATTGCAAATAACCTACGCTTATGAGCCTTGATAGTGCATAAATGTATTTTCACATTAAGAGATTGAGATGTTACATTCTGTATTAGATATAATAGTGTTAGTTGAGAATAAAATGGCATATAATATCTGAAAAACTTAAATTGAAATTATATAGT
>NW_008331789.1:3172996-3174156 GCF_000622305.1 Nannospalax galili
ATGAGTTTATTCTTGGGGAGAAAGACAGTGCTCAAAGCAGCTTACCGATGCAAGAGGTGATGAGCAGTACACGGAAGAAACACACGCGGTGTGCCGAGGGCTGTCTGCTACGACAGCATTTAGGCAAGGACCTCAGAGAAGTAAAGGTGCCCTGAAAGTTGGGGTTGGGGGACGACATCTTCTCCCACAGAAAGCAGACACAGAAGCACGTGTGACGTGAGCCCTGGGACCATGGGAGGACCCGCAGGAGCTGAGGAGAGAATTCTGGCAAGGCACCTGGCTTTTTAGCCAGAGTACGGGTGTTGAATTTGTAGGTGCCTCCCCTTCTTGTCGCAGCCCTCTGTAAGGAGCAGAGTTTGACAGAGAACAAGTTACAGAGAGCAGAACTGAGGGTCTAGAAGAGAATAGAGAAAGGGGATCATGGGAGAGATGCTGGAGGACAGGGTAAAGCAAGGTGCAGTCTTCCCAGTGTATGTCATTCCCAGTGTATGTAATTTGGCCCTAATCACACATGGCCTCCTGGATTTGGGGAGGGCTAAAGCATACAATCTGGGGAAGACTAGGAAGAGAAAGCATGATCCATGCTGGGTTAAGGCTTTCCAGTGTGCATACCCTCAGGTCATACATACACCTCAGCAACCCCTCAGTTATCTGGTAAGTAAGCTCAATAAATTCATTGGTTCCCCAAACATTGGCTTGACATTAGAACCTTAAATGGGATTAAGCATTGCTTAGGATCCCCAGGAAAAGAAGTCTCACAACAGACAGAAAATTTGTTAATGCTATTATATCTCATAATTATTTTTTTAAAAAAAGAAAATGAGAATGTAAAAGATCTTAAGGATATGGGAATGGAGATATTTTCCAAAATAGAAAGAAAAATGAGAAAGCCTAAGCAAGTGATAAAGGTCTGTTTAGGTTTATTATGATATATAAAGGATGAAACAAAAATAATATACACATAATCTTAAAATGCCTATGGTCATAGTCTAGTCAACTAGTTTAATGAACAAAATATATATCTAGTCAAGGTTTATCTAAGAATATTTGGTTTTTTACCCAAGCCTTATCTATATGGCACATGGTAATTAAAAGTACCAGACTGGTGGAACTAACCTTATTGGATGTTTAACAGCCATACTATGAGACCTAAAGTAATT
>NW_008331789.1:3174939-3209066 GCF_000622305.1 Nannospalax galili
GTTCCCTGTCTAGAACTTGTAATGCTAATTACTCTTGCCTTTACTTCTCCTTTACATCTCCAATTCATGATTCTAGGACTTTCTTTTCCCCTTAGAGATAAGAGTTATGCAATTTGGGAGTCTTTTAGATAGACCACTGAAGTGGCACTCCAATTGCCTCACCCTGCGTCCCTGTTCATCATGGAAGAAGCCAGAGCGGTCTGAATCCCTATTCCCTATTGACAATTTGGGTAACCCTTCAGAGGATGGTGTGATAAGAGTGGGAGGTAGGAATCGGCTAGGCAGTTAGGGTAAAAAGACCCCAAAGTAAAGTAGCCAGTTTCTTGGCTAAAACTCACAATGTCCTTGGATCTCTTAGCAACATACTTTGTTCCAAAGGCCAAAAATGTTGAAAGTATTTGGGAGCTTGTATATAATCCTTAAAAGACTTTAGGGTTACCTCTTCAGAGGGGGAAATGTTTGTGTAGCCAAAAGCCCCATAAAAATAAATAAATCAAAGAAGAAAGGGTACATGAAGTTATCAGAGAAAAGTGATGGGGAGATATAGGAGGAGTTGGAGGGGAGGGAGTGGGCATGGATTTGATCAAAACACCTTATATGCATGTATGAAATTCTCAAACTGTTTATTTTTTTAAAAAATGTGACCAGAGGGGTTGGGGCAGTGGCTCAGTGGTTAAGAGTACTTGCTATTCTTCTAGAGGACCTGGGTTCGGTTCCCAGCACCCACATGGAGGCTCTATAGTCCTCATCTGGCCTTTGTGGGTACTTCACACACACCAGCAAACATACCTGCAATCAAATCACTTGTACAAATAAAAATAAAATAAATCACAAGGGGCTGGAGAGGTGGCTCAGCAGTTAAGAGCACTAGCTGCTCTTTCAGAATACCTAGTTCAATTCTCAGCACCCACATGACAGCTAAAAACTGTAACTCCAATTCTAGGGGATCTGATGTCCCCTTCTGATCTCTGCAGGCATTGCATAACTCAGGTGCACTGACATATATGCTGGCAATACACTCATACACATAAAATAAAAATAATAAATAAAATATATTTTTTAAATTAAATAAATAAATAAAATATGACTTAAACCCAGGAAGATGATCTGCCAGGCCAAGAGGGTCTTCAGCTAGGATTCAGATGTTGTAAAGGATGTTATGTAGAGGAATTAGATCCACTATGTGTTTCATGTGAAAAACAGCAACCACTTGATCAATTACTTTTGATGTCATACTTGTTGGGAAAGATCATTTTCAACGAAGAGACTGTTAATGCTCTTTACTGTTGTTATGTACAGATTTTGAGGTTCTTATTTGACTAAACAATATGACAAACCTCTGTCTAGACCTTCAGTGATTTATTGAGCAAGGAATATATCCCTTTCAAATCTGTTGCCAGTACCCTTAACAACGGCCAGTTTTTTTAGTATGTGTTTGTGTATATTTGTGAATGTGTATGTGTGCATATATGTGTGAATGTGTGTGTGTTTGATGTAGTATGTGCATGTGTGTATGCAGGTACACACACAGAGGCCAGAGGAGGACACTGGATGTCCTATCCTACCATTTTCCACCTTATTTCCTTAAGACAGGGTCTCTCACTGACCCCATAGCTAGGCTGGTGGCTGGCAAGCCCCAGGGATCTTCCTGTCTCTGCCCCAACCCTCCAGTGTTGGGGTGACATGCTGAGCTATCTTCCGAGCCCACTGGTAGAGTTTCTTAAGTTTACTAAATTGGGGCCATAGGTGTCTCCCTGTCTTTTTATCTGGAGGTCCTTCTGTGCTGCTGGAAACACGGCAAATACTTGACAGATCTTGTATTAAACTCAGAAGTAAAGTAAAGCTTCTGAATTCCATGTTTATTATGCTGTGGTAGGTACAGGCCCCTGGGATACTGCAAATCTTTCTACTGATGAAGTAATGCTTATGGAAAGTACAGACATCATGTTTTAAATGGATGCTGTTAGTAAGGAATGAATTGACCCCAAGAAGACTAAACTTTGTAACATAATTCTTTAACATGGACATTCTTTGAAGCAAGAGGTCATTCAAAAAAAAAATCCAGTCACCTTTTTTTTCTGGGACGTTAAAAATTGTGTTTTGATGGATTTTAGCAATATGTGATAGAAATTTTAGAAAGTGAATCTTTCTATCAACTTTTTCAGTGGTTACCATGTACTTGTGTGAACTGGGACTCCAATCTTATTCACCTGCTAATCCGTGTTTAAGTTAGGAATCTCATCACAGGGCTTGGCTTTCAGGATGACATGTAATAAATGAATCGCATAGTGTTGCATTTATCCTATAGAGTAAAGCACAAGTTTGTTAATTAGAGCCCTGTGCATAGTCCTTTCAGATTGAATAATCATCTCGAGGCTCAAAGACCTTGTGCCTATCTTTAAATCATTGTAGTATGAAACATTGACCAAGAGGGAGGCTGCTAGAGAGCAAGTCTGCAAATCATGGACAACTGTGAGTGTTGCCATTTATTTTCGGATTGCCTGGCAGGCCAGGCTATAACAACACACATGGGTCCTCCTTTCTCCACAAATGAGGGTTATATTTGACAACAGAAAGTTAGCTCTGACTTTATAGGTTGACGGGTCTCAAATTTTTCCCAGCCAACACAACTGAAGCATACAGCTTTTTCCTGTTAGCAAGAGAGGTTAGTTATTTACAGAGATAATAGGGGAAATATCACCCAGACAACATCAATATAAAGAGATGAAGTAAATTACAAAAGTTACATAGCAAGGATCTGCTCTGTCTCCTCAGTGTATAGTTCCATTGAGAGTCAAATTTCCAAGCAAGTTCATATACATATCATAGGTGTTCACTGTGTGTTTATTAAGCGGAATTGAAGGTGCTGGGACCTATATTTAGTATTGGACAGGCAGGTCAAATGAACTTTCATACCCTGCTAATTGGCTCTCTGACATGAACTGTACATAGTGTTCTTATATATGAATTTATTCTGGGTAACCTAGACTGACACAGCAACTTCTGTAAGGATGTATTTTACCCAGGGCCATAATAATGCTGCATGGCAAACCGTAACTACAATAGGCTCGGGGGTTCCAGGAGTCCACTAATCTTGCGTGGTCAACAAGATACCTCTGTGGGTCTCAGCTGGGCTCCGTCCAAGTTGTGCAGTTGGATGGCTTTTGGCTGATCTTGGGAAGCGAGTGAGGCAGTTCTGCTTTATGTCTCCTAGAGAGGAGAGCTGTAAGGTCACATAAGAGGAAGGACACCCTGAGGGGCGAGAGCAAGAGCCATTACTACAGTCAGTTTACCAAAGGCTCCAAATTATCAGCATGAAATCAAATCCTAGCCCACCTCTTTCCAGTCTACCCACATCAGCTGGTAACCATCCTTAGTGTTAAGTCGGAAGCATAGAAGCAGGAATCATTTTAGCCCTGTTGAGACATCTGGTTTTTCATGAAATACCATACTGGCTGCAGATGTTCCAAACTCAGTGATGCTTCTGGGACTCTGGGCACAAGATGGAAATCATCTAGCATCCCTCCTCTCCTTCTCTAGACTATTAGAGTCTGGGTCACAGTCATGACTCAATGTACTATTGTCTATTGTAATACTATTATATTAGTGTCTTACTAACATCATATTGTAATTAGTAGACTAATTAAATTAGTGAGCTTAGCAATTGCCTGGAACTTCATAGCTGCTCAATATGTCATTATTATCATTTAAAACAGATATTCAGAATAAGGTACTGTATTTTGGAACAGATCCAAAGTTTCTTGGTTAGGAGAATATGAGAAAGGCCTCATTATAAGTACCCCTTATCCATTAAGAGTGGTCTCCTGGGTCGGGGTCATAAAAGGCAAGGCTAGGTGCTCTGATGTGAGAGCAGCCTGTCGGGAACATCACCCCCTTATTCCTTTGTTGTGAGCTCTGTGTGCATGCATTCATGAGTATTCATTCAACTTTTGCATCTATATAAACTTATTTCCATGTTAATTTCTTATGAAAGGAGAAGCAGAGAGAGGGTAAAACAAACAGCCCCTAATTTTTTTGTAGCTGTTGAGTGTGAATTTATCAGTGCTTATGTATTTCATTGATGGTCTTGTGCAGCTTGTCACAGCTGGTTTGTTACAGCCAAAGCCCAGCCTTACTAGGTTAGGATTTGGAAGCTTGCCACAGGAGGCTAGTTAAACCTGTCACTAACTCCTCATTTAATATTTTAATAGGCTTTCCTGGCAGTAAAGTTGGTTGCCTGGACTCCTCTCCTCTCCGTGTAAAGGGGGGCAGTTCGGCTATATTTCTGTTTGCTCCCTCCTGTCTCAAACACTCTGAGAATGCTAGTTTGAAAAGGTCAAATCAACACAGAGGAGAAGTTTATGCAAAAACTCAAATAAAAACATGATGAAAGAGCATAGAGACAACTGTTTAGTTCTGGCAGCTCATAAAACACACTGTTAACTCATTGACATATCAACAGGTCCCTTCCTGAAACAGTCTCAAGAACAAAGAATCAGAAACAACCATGAAAGATGTCGACTGTCTCTCTGTTTGCAAGGCACAGCTAATGTGGTCTCCTTCAAAGGAAGGAAGAAAATTCTAATGCACTCAGTCTGACTTTGTGTTGTATCCCACATTGCTGATTTGTAGTAGTTCTGTACAAAATATATGTTAAAATCAAGGTTCATAGGGGAAGCAGTTAGATGGAGGTCATGTGACTAGTCAGAGCCAAGGGAGATGCTGAGCTCCTGTGCAATTCCAAAATGGCAGTGTAAGCCTGCACTCCACTTACATCCCAGGATGAGAGGTCCTTTGCATTCATTTTGAATGGCAAACAGCACATTCAAATGTAAGTTTCCTCCGTAATAGTTTGGCGCCATCTGAAAGAGGTCAGGTTAAAAGTTCAGAAAAACTTCCATATTGTCACTTGTCCTGCCTAAGAAGTTATTTTTAGAAGTGAAAAGAAACCAGGTGGACACAGTACTCCCGTTCTTTCCAAGTGCTTTATTAAGTTCTCCTTATTAAGTACTTAGCACGCTATTTTCATTCTTCCCAGGTACTTTATTAAGTACTGCTTATTGAGTACTTTGAAAATATTCTTTGGAGTAGGATCTATTTTCATCTTTACAATCTCTCTTGGGTGCTAAGTATAGGCAATACCACATATTCTGAAAAATGAGACTTAGAAGATGTGAAGCAATTTATTAAAGAATGCAGACCTAGTTAAGTAGCTCTTCTGACCCTAGGCTTGATTCTATCTGACCCTCAATCTAACAGTTGCTTGGCTTTTATTCATTGTCCACTTATGAATACCTTGATCATGCCTATTTACTGGAAAAAAGATACCTGAAACCACAGAGAGTGAGCCTCTAATTAGGGGCAAATTTCCTGATGTTTGAGATTAACCGTAACAAGTTCAGATGACCTGACCAGGGCTTCTGAAGTTCAGTTTGGGAGAGAACAAGGAGTCAGCTTAGTGCAGACTCTACTGGCTACTGGAAAGCTTGCAGTTCCATGGGGAATTGTGACCCTGAGGACAGAGGTTCTGATGGGCCACACTCCAGGTTTCCAAACTCAGGAAAAAGTGGACAAGATGAGTCCACATGCTATTTCGCATGTCATCATCCTACCCGCTCCCTAGCCAAAAGCATGTTGTAATCTTCCAGGGTGACTAAATGCTTATGTATAGGTATAGCAGAGACCACTTAAGCCTGAGCAGCTTTGTGGGTCAGGGTGACCAGTCCATTTATAACAGGATGTCAACCAGCAGCCCAGGGTGCTAGGGCTTACCTCTGCATCTTTGGGCTGGATAGTTGTACCTAGTGGAAGAGGGATAGAGACAGGCTGTGAGGATGCAAATCTCCTGAAGGGCATCTTAGTCAGGACTCTGATCTCAGTGGGGCCTTCCTTAAATTTGAACTACCCTGAAGAAGTCTTTGTGTGAATTAGGAAAAAGCCAGCCTTCCTAGGTAGACAATGGAAGCCCTTGTCAAGAAACTCCAATGGTCTCTCATATGAACATTTGAAAAGTGCCGGTTCCCTGTCTAGAACGTGTCATGCTAATTACTCTTACCTTTACTTCTCATTCACATCTCCTATTCATGATTCGCTTCTCCTTCACATCTCCAATTCATGAGTCAAGGACTTTATTTTCCCCTTAGAGACAGGAGTTATGCAATTTGGGAGTCTTTTAGATAGACCCACTGAAGGGGTACTCCAATTGCCTCACCCTGCATCTCTGTTCAGCATGGAAGAAGCGAGACCCGCTGAAGGGGTATTCCAATTGCCTCACCCTGCATCCCTGTTCAGCATGGAAGAAGCCAGAGCGGTCTGTGTCCCTATTCCCTATTGGCAATTTGGGTAACCCCTTCAGAGGATGGTGTGATAAGAATAGGAGGTAGGAATTGGCTAGGCAGTTAGGGTAAAAAGACCCCAAAGAAATGTAACAAGTTTCTTGGCTAAAAGTCAAAATGTCCTTGGTCCTGTTAACAACATGCTCTGTTCCAAAGGCCAAAAATGTCAAAAGTATTTGGGCAAAAAGTCCTTGGGCCAGTTAGCAACATACTCTGTTCCAAAGGCCAATTATGTCAAAAGTATTTGGGAGCTTGTATCTAACCCTTAAAAGATTTTAGGGTTACCTCTTCAGAGGCGGGAATGCTGGAGGGGAGGGAGTGGGATGGATTTGATCAAAACACCTTGTATGCATGTATGAAATTCTCAATAAAGTTTTTGTAAAAGTTAAAAAGTGAAATATACTTTCCCCTCCCCACTGCATGGACATTAGGCTCTTAGGCTGTGCCAGCACTCATGAAGGAATGGCAGTTTGACTTTTGCTTCCTCCCTAAGATAAGCATATATTGTCAGTTCACAAAAACCATTGCCTCTCACCTCACCTTACCTTAAACCACGACACCACTGTACACAGAACACTGCCTAGCTAATGAGAGGAAATGGAGGCAGATCTCCCTTTTTATGTATTATGGGTGTTGTAGTAATAGCGGTAGTAAGAACTTCATAAGGATCAAAAGGGAAAATCTAATCTATAATATAATATCAATGTAATACAATATATATATAGCCTGGCACGTAGTGAGTGCTAGATCAAGTTTTATCAAATGAATGAATTCCACACAGGATTAGTGCTGCATCTTTTTTTGCTACTGAAGATAGAATTCTGGTTTAATATTTATAACTACCCAGGGTGCATTCTTTGAATTCAAAGATTTCCTGCAACTCAGAAGTTTTTCCACTGCTGTTAATTTTCTTCATTATTTATCGGTCTAGCCATCAATCACTTTTCCTTTTTTAAAAAATATTTTTATTGAGTTTTTGTGCATTTCATATAATAGATCTTAGTCAAATTTAGACCCCTTCCCCCATATGCACCCCTCCAAATCCTCCCCACCAGATTTCATGCATTCTGTCATATATGTAAATCCTATCCAATCAAGCATTTGTATCCAGATGTCCCTTAGTGCAAGTTCATCCCCTGGAGTCTAGTCAGCCTAGCTAGAGTCACTCCCTTAAAAAAGGATCTACTCTCCCTCACCCAGCAGGAATCAGTTGTCAATAGTTCCTTGGCTAGGTTGGGGCCTGCTGTCCATTTCCCTTGTTCTATGCTGAGTTTTTGTCTGATTGAGTCCACATGGGTCTTGTGCATGCTGTCGCCATGGGGGCAGAAAGATTGTGAGAGCAGTCTCTCCTGTGTTCTCTGTCCATGCTCTGTCTCTACTGTTCCTGGGACCCAGCACTCACTGTCTCCCCTAAGTTCAGGGATCGTTAACGACTTCCCCTGGTATCTAACCAGGATTATACGCCATCCTTTGCTATGAATTGCATGTTCTAAAGTAGTCCCTTCCTTGAAGTTTCTTTATAAATGTGTGTAGGGATTCTGTTTTCTTCCATCATTCTGATACAAGTATGGTCCCTGGCCTTTTGATCTGGGTATCTCACAAATCTTGGATATTGAGAACTCTACTATAGAGAAGCTAAGAGCTCAGGCTCTAGGGTCAGACTGCTCTTTGACAAAGGAACACAGATAAAGTCAGTGCACAAGTGCTGTGGAAGGAGGGGAGTTATGGTAAAAGCATTACCCCCAACTACCTTCCTCCCTTATGTCTTGAATTGGGTCTTCCTCATTGTGTCCACTTACTGCTGTCAGAAGGTACATGGGTATAGGGCTGTCTCCTGAAGCATGGGTAGCCTCTCAGGCTACATCCCTAAAGACAACTGACTTTCCCTCTCCCAGTATCCATCAATTGCCAGTAGTTCCTCAGCTATTGGTGGGGCTACATGACCTCACCCCCACCCCCATGCCCCATCCAGCTGGAATTTTGTCTGGATTGATTATGCTCAGGTCTTAGGCATGTAGTCACAGCCTCTGTGAGTTCATGTGTACAACTGCATGGTCATGAACACTGTTTCCCTATAGTCAGCCACTACCTCTGGTTCTTACAATGTTTCTGCTCCATACTAGGCATGAGTTTAGTCCTATGGAGGGAGCTTTAAATCCAATCAGAAAGTGTTTGGTTGCTCCTATAACATTTATGCCATTATTGCACCACTACATACATCTTACTAAGTCACTTGCTATTACCCAAGATTTCTGAAGACTAATGGGAAGGCAAACACAAAGTGAGAATCACTTGGCTGTGTATAGTAAAAATTTGACCCTTGCCTCAGAAGAGGTTTTGCCTGTTTCTTCAGTTCCTGGAATACCTAAAAACCTTTGGAATTTCCTGTAGGATATGGGTGTCTTTGTAAATTATAGGAGACCCTGGCTTACACCTGATTGTTTATTATGCGAATGATGTGGCTTCTGGTGGACCCCTCAATCAACATGATGTTAGCTTGACAACCATGGAGGGGGCTTTCTGGAGACTGCCTAACTATAGGGTAGTCAATCAGCCGTGTCCAAATAAGCACTGCGGGCTGTAATGGCAGCTGAGCAGTTAAGTAAGATGTTGCCAGACAGTGTGGCATTTTGAAGACAAAAGAAACTCCATGTTTGGAGCCCTCCTAGATTCTCCTCTAGGAAAGAAATGCCCTTTCTGACTTTAATGTGTCCTTCTCTCATAATAATTATTATATTAAATACAAGCTTCTCAATGAGTTTTGAGTGCTAACAAATTAGCACGTCTCCCTATTGGCTAGTTCCTCCAATGGGCAGGGCTTGACGCAGAGTGTGAACTACGAAGGGGCTGCTGGGATCCATCTTGGGACGGAAGCCACGAGCCCCGGGTAGTGCATGGTGTGGGGGATGTGCAGCCAGCTGCAGAAGGACAGAATTGACTGACTCTTGTGGACCTGGGGCGGTTGCTGGCCCTGGAGGCATGAGCAAATGCTAGAGGTGACTATGGACATGGCATGGTCTGATAAGGCAGGTTCTGAGTCACGGCACTGGGTACTCATTCCTTTTTAAGTTAATAAACTCACATAAAATATATTGTATGGTTTGTCTGCTCACACGGGAGACCCAGAGGGAATTCAGGCCACAGCACACCTGAGGATGATTTGGTAAATTCTCCAGTCTTGTTGTTGGTGTTAACAATCAAGCAGACACAGCATTCTAGAAGAGTACACTGAAGAATGAATTATGCCCAACCCCTCCCCCCAAAGTAAAGTCATACCTATCTATATTAAAGATTCTACAAGGCCAGTTGACTGATTAGATACATGAGTGTGCATATTGTTATGGACTCAGTCACAGTATCCTTGGTCCCCTTGATAACCATTCATTATCCACATCTCTGTCTGGCCTTAGTATCCTTCTTCTAAAAATATTTTATTTTTATTTTATGTGTATGAGTGTTATCGTCTGCATGTGTGTAAGTGCACCCATGTCATGCAGTGCCAGTGGAGTTCAAAAGAAGGTGTTAGATCCTCCCGGACCTTGAGTTATGGATGGTTGTTAGCCCCCATGAGAGTGCTAGGAATTGAACCTAGGTCCTCTGCAAGAGTAGTCTATGTTCTTAACTGCTGAGCCATCTCTCTAGTCCCCTACCTTAATATCCTTTTAATAGTCAGATAAAAGCTTTGGAACAGACCACTAACTCCAATCAACTCTGAAGTTAAAAATGTTATCAGGTAACATCTAGAACAAATGGTAGAGTTTTTCTTATTTTGCCATACCTCTCCTACATGATGTTTTAAACCTAAGTTGAAAAAAAAAAATCTTGATTTATTACTTTCTTTTGTTCTGTGACTATAAAAGTTCATGTGACCATTTCTATGTTAGAATATGTTATTGGAAGCAACTTGAGTTCATGTTCCCAGATTGTGGTCAGTCACATTTGGCTTAGAGTTTGGGAATGATGCCATTCTCTTTGGGGCGAGAGCTGTGTCTTCCATTCACAGCTTTAGTGCCTGAATGTGGAGTCCCCGATCCACTTTCATTGGTGGAGTTATCCAGCTCAGCACTGGGTACCAGCATGAACCCTCTGAGCCAACAAGACATATTCTTCCTCCTCAGGTAGATGCTGGTAAATTCTATCTGGTGCCTTTGTTTTGGGTGATGGTTCATTGGTTTATGCTGACCGTGTTGGATGTTCTCTTATTTTGATTGTTTTCAGAGTATCCATTAATTTTTACTTATTTTAAGAGCATTTGGTTAGAGAAGTTTTTATTTTCTAGCATTTGGCCTTTTCCTCCTCCCACTGTTGCAATTTCTAATTTTGCATATTTTTCCTCTGTGCCCTCTTTTGATTATTGCAATTTTGTTCCTTTTAGCTTAGAAATTCTATGAGTTCTGAATCATAAAGACACTGAAGATAAGAAACACTTGTTTCCTCCAGCCCAATAAGGTAGTAGTATTGGGGGTTTATCTCCCCAGGAAATGAAACAGCTTCATAAGGAAACCCAAGACACTATTCTTCATTCCTCAGTTGGAAGGAACCTTATGGGCTCAGCTGAGATAACACATAAGGGGTGGCCACCCAATGTCTTCTTCAGCCCCTAAAATTCCCATAAAAGTACAGGATAAACCCTGGACACAATGGGAGGAACCAGCCTTGTGGTGAAACATAAGGGAGCTACTGCCATAAGCAGCTTATAATTCTGACCCCAAACACAGTTCCCTTCAGCTAACATTGAAGATTGCAATTCAAACACACACACACACACACACACACACACACACACACACACACACACACACTCGCCCACGTGAACCTGATTATTTACAAAAATAAGGTTTTCTTAAAATACTGATTTGCTCTTAAATAAGATGTTATGTTTTATCTTCAACAAATGGGACATTTGAAGTCTAACGATTAGATTTTATCCAAATGCCTCCAACACCAAGATATAAATATATCTTAATGCTAAGTTCATACATTTTCCTATTTGAGTAAAGTTTTCCCTTGTCACAAAGTCATTACCTTAGCAGTAGAAAACATCTATTAGAATTATTCCTACTTGAGCCATTTATTCTAAGTGACGCGGTAATAGTGGAACTTGTTTTAGTGGTCAAAAATTTAAGTCTCTGTGCAGTTTGGTGTGTTGCACAGATTTTTTTCCTGTGTTGAGTCTTCTGTATTTGTGGTTAAATTAACACTAAAAATGTTGATTATTAAAATCAACTTAAATTTTCACTTCCTTATCCAAGTGTACTATTACTTCTTCTAAATGTAAGATCTACCCCTTCTGAAAAACACAAATTACTGCCTTGTAGAATAATTACTGAGAATCCTGTAAAAGTAGACAAATGACCATATGAACCATACCTGTTGAAGGGAGACAGTACATCAAGGGCTTTAAAAAACTGAAAATTGGCTACGTGGTCTTTCCCCAGTGAACTTCCAGGAGATGAAGAACTAGCTGAAGGTGAACTAAAAATGTGTGATTTTATCCATCAGAAAAGTTATCACACCAATGACTCTACTCTTCCTCAGTAAAAAGGACTCTATCAGGCACTTCTAACCTCCTCCTGCGCTGTTGGTTTCATATGTTTTAACTTGCGGAGAAATATCCACTTGAACTTCAGCAGAGCTTAATACTCATCTTCAACTACCTGTCCAACTGAGTATAATGAATAAGCGAATCCATAAATGTTATCGAGGATAATTAGAAGTTTCCTTGGCATATTTTTGTAAATCATAAAATGCTGATCTTGCTTTTAGTGAAACTACAAATAATGATATTATGTTCTCTTAATAATCTTAATGACCATGTTTTTCTTTGCTCATGAAGACCTCCTTCTTCACCTAAACCAAGTCTTCATGTTTATAGATCCAAGTTTTCACTACATTCACTCCTCATACATTTGCTCATTATTCAACACAGTTTGGGAAAAAAGTCAAGTTTTCTGATGTCAGAGACCTATTTTTAATGTTTTGAATGAAACTCAGCTTTTTGGAGTTTATTTTATATCAAGTTTTTATAACCCAAGACAATAGAACCTTTTCCTGAAGGAAAAAGAGAATCAACCAACTGGATAACTATGTTGCCATAAATACTAAAAATATTAATATACAACAAATTCAAGCTCCTACTCAAGCTTCTGTCTACATGGGATTCCTTTTGACACTTTTGATTCTGGTAGAGGTGCCTAAAAATTTGGATTGGCTTTTAAAATTCAAATTATACCAAAACAATCTCCAAAGGCAACAACCAAGGTGGGAGCTGCTGTTTGTTGTTTTGTTCCTTTAAAGTGAAAACTGGCCAAACCCTGAAGCCAAAAAAGATCTCTCCAGAGGTGTAGATACCTGACTAGGAATTTTAGGACAGACTATATCCGCTAAAAGATATTTAAAGACCCATTTTAAAAAGGATTAATGTTTAAAAATAGGACATAAATTGTTTCAAAAATGAAAAATAATTGTAGCATAAGAGACCAGACCGTAAGAGTTCATGTTTCCCTACTAAGTTAGTCTTCCATTGTCTCATAATACAGTTAGCAGGACTTGGAAAATACTAAACAATATTATATTTGCCAGTGAGAAGTTAATAGGCAGTATTATAAAATGACTCCTGTAGGAGTTCCATTTCTATCTCTGATTATAAAATAAGGAATGAGATTTGGCTATGCCATAAAAATCTATGGAATCCTGATTTTTCTCTAGCCTGGCTTCTCCCTAATAATAGTCAGTACTCGGGGAGGAGATCATTTTTTCTGGAAAAAAACTAAAATTGTACTATGTTATTACATGTTTTCTTCTGAAACTGGAGTATCCATTTCCTTCCTTCAAGCTAAAATCTGGTATAATACCAAAATAATAGGACAAATCAGATTATTAGTCATAAATAACAGTTACAATCATTTTCATCATTAAAGGCTCCTTTCTAAAATTAGAACTAGCTACTTTACATGAGGTTATGGCTACAAAATCAAGCTGGACAAAAGAAAAACTTAATTTCTTTATTTCATATACTCCAAATAATAAGTAAAATACTTTGTGGAGTAAAAATTACATCAGACACGGGAGGAAACATAGTTAGTTTGATAAGGAGCATGGTAACACACACAGGGGATTTTCTACTTCGTTACGATGCCTACTTCCCCAGGCATCCTACTGCCTTTTCTTCCTTAGGTATGCTGTCTTCTCATTTTGATTTTAGGTGTACTATTTATAATTTATCACATATAAATATAATGTCAGATATGCAGGGTGAGGAAAAGAAACAGAACCAAATCATGATAGTCTGTAAAATTGATATGATCAAGTTACTATTTTTCCTTAGTGACTTTACCAACTATTTCTCTCTTCTAAAGACTGCTGCACTGCCCACTGAACATCATATTTATTGAATGCAAGGAATGAGCCTCCTAGAGCCATGAGCATAACATTTGGTCTCTACATGCACAGAACGTGATGCTTGTCCAACAGGGTGAACTAAAGTTCTTAGAAAAAGAAAAAGACTTAAAAAAGGCTTTACAAAGCAGCTGATTGAACTTTGCGAATGTACATAGCTAGACTGTTACAGATTCATAGCCAAATTCCCTTTGGCTCCCTTTGTCCCCTTCTTAGGCATTCGCTGTCCTCCCCTGTTTCCAGCATCCTTTCAACTATCTGGTAAAGGCTTCAGAATGTGTGAACTTGACAGACCACTAGCTTCCACCAATTCAAGGCTAAGAATGTCATCAGATAGCATCTAAAACTTAAGTGGACTAGCCACTTACTTCCTTCAGGCTGAAATCTGGTATAATATCAAAATAATAGGATGAATCAAATTATTGGCCACAAATAACAGCTACAATAATTTCAAGATTTCAACAGAAATAACCCCACTTTACTGTAACCCTCCTACTGGATGTTCCCACCAATGTTTTTTAAAAATGCCTTGGTTTATGATTTTCTTTTGTTCTGTAGCTATAAAAGTTTATGTAAGTGTTTCTATACTGGAACATGTTATTTGGGGTGACCTGAACTCGTGCTTCTGGGCCATAGTGACCATTTATATTTGCCTAAGAATAAATTATCTCTTTTTCTCTTTGAGAAAAGGTTTGTTTGAGGTTGATTTTGAATTGATAGAAGTCTCCAGTGCTGTACTTTGGGAAACTCTGGATAGCTTGGCATGACATGACTTCCTCATAAATTTTCCAACCAAATGCTGATGTAACAAGTGACCGTAAGAATGATTGTAGACAATCAGCACACCTACCAGTAGCACATCTACCACTCAGTACAGACATCCAGTTGTGTGTATGTGCATGGGCTCCTCAGGCCATAAAACTGTTTTTGATTTTTATTAACTTGATCAAGTTTTCTTTTGAGCTCAGATATCATATTTGACTTGAACCAGGAGGGGATATTTTGGACATGAGCTTAGAAAGTTGAAATGCAACATAATAATAAAGGTTAAAACTTACAATTTGCCAGATTTGAGAGATTTCCAATTCTAGAACTTTCATTTGAAAGATCATTTTCATAGGACTCTCTTGAGTCCTACATACCCACACAATAGTCCTCTGAGATGTTGACTGTGATGTCAGAAAGGCTGGCAGACTTCTGAGCTCTTGATCATTTTAGTGTGGGAAGTCCTGCTCGGGTCATGCCTCCTCTGTGGAAATCCCCATTCTGGGACTGCAGTAACCAATTGTTCCAGTTTACCCTGGACTCAAGGGGTTTTTAAGTTTGGGTTAAGATTTTTCCTGGGATGCAGATTTCAGTGCCCAAAACAAAGTTCTAGGAAAACTGTCATGAGTTGGTTAGTTCAGAATTCCATGACCCCAGTTCCTGGCTTCAGCAGTTTGGGATGGTGGGGTTTGAAAACTGGCCCAACAGGGGCACCAAAGGCTTGTCAGTGACACCTTTTCTCTGAGGGAGCTAAACTTGATTTGGTGCATTGGCAAATTCTTAGCAAGATGAGAAGGTCAAAAAATACAGAGAAAAGACCAAGAAGGCAAGCCGTGCTCTAATAATGGATGAGGTCTAAGGAGCAATCAGCGAGCCCTCTTCAGTGAGACATGATGCAGCCCAGAGGCGTTTGGGTAATGAACTCCAGTGGTGGTTTCTGACCCTGAGCCGGTGAAGCTTGTTGCCGTTCCATGCTGCCCTGCTAAACAGTCCAGATTCCTGCTATTTCCCTTTTCATAAGCTGTTCGGGTCTCACGTTAAACCAAACAAACTCAGTGCTTCTGAAACAGAAGGCTTAATGGACCATCTATGCTAGCTGTCTTAGTAATCTGTGACGGGAAGAGAAAAGATTAATCAGGGGCCATTCTGGAGGAAATGAACTTAAAGGTAACAGTGTGGCATTATGCTCTTTTGGGAATTGATTTTTGAGAGAAGGTCTCACTATGTATCTTAGGTTGACCTCCAGCTCACCATCTTCCTGCCTCAGACTTCCAAGTACATGTTGGAATTACAGTACTGTGCTACCATACCAGAGGTGGCATTATGGTTTTCAGTAATTGGTCTACCATACTGTAGAATCAAGATAAAGGCGGTTATCTATTTCCTGCCAACTCTGTGTTGGGCGCTTTGTATGGTTCTTTGCCCATCAGTTTTGTCTTTTCACTACGTTGTACTTTTTATTTTTGGAAAATTTTAATTGAATTTTTGGGTATTTCATACAGAACTTCTTAATCATCTTTATGCCCCTTCCCCATTGACATCTCCCGTAGCCCTCTCCCCCACACCAGATTTCATGCATTCTGTCATTTGTGTTAAGGCTTATTGAGTCAAGTTAGTGTCCCCAGACGTCGTTCAGTGCAAGTTCATACAATCAGGTCTAATCAGCCTATCTAGATCCCTCACTTTAAGAAGATCAGCTCTTCCTCACCCAGCCGTAATCAGCTGCCAATAGTTCTTCTGCTAAGATTGGGGCCTGCTGCCCATTTCCCCAGTTCTATGCTGGGTTTTTGTCTGCTTGAGCTTGCATGGGTCTTGTGCATGCTGATATTATTGTTGTAGGTTCATATGAGCAAGGTCCCAGGAACCTGTAAGACTGTTTCCATATGGTCATGCACTTCCTCCCTGGCTCTTACAATCTTTCCATGAACACGCCATGGCACTTTTATCACCTCACACAAATGAGGGACATTCATAGAGGTGCAGTGACTTGACTTTAGTTTTCCATGGATAGGGTTTCAATTCCAATGTGCCTGATTACAATGACATCAGACTCTAATGGCATGAAAGAATTACTTGAATGACTCTGGGGGACCCAGAGGTGCCTGTGATGTTGGTTGAGATATATTTTTAGACATTTGAACGTGTTAGTGAACAGTGGAATCCATGGTCTGTCTGCGAACCTCCAGAAGCATTTTGTCTGCAGTCCTCTCCATCTCTCTCCATATATTTTTTACCTTGGTCCCATTTGTCATGTGGTTATTTCCTTTATATTTTCAGAATATTTTCACACACAGAATGGCAGCTGATCCTTCTCATAATATCTTGGAAAATGTAGGTTTAGACAATGAAAAAGAATGTTCAAAGTCACACTGAATCTCCTTTAAGATTCCTGACAAGAATACCAGAGAATGGATGGGCAGGGCTTCACAGGCACACAGACTTGGAAAACGGGGGACACACCTAAGCCTACTTGCCCACTTCCCAGCCATGTAACCTATGGGCTGGCTGCTGGCCCAAGTCTACAAAAATTTCTTTTCTAGATGCATCTCTAACACACCAATCACCTCCCATCCTATTTATTACCAGGTCCTCTGAATTTGAGTTTCCCTACCAGAAAATAGCAGGAAAGTTTTCCTGTGGCTCCAGAATGCCTGGTACCAAGTAGGCAGTCAATAACTTAGGGTAGAATAAGTTAATTAATATACTTTTTAAAAAACCCAGAGCCATAAACAGTAGTCAGTTCTAAAACACCCAGAAGCCCACCAAACAGGAATACTAACAGTAGTCTTGCTTGTTGAGGGGGCATGGCCACCAGACATTCCTATTCACAATTTAATGTAATTCTCACAGTGGTTCTGTGAGGACATTCTCTTTCCCAGCTGAAAGGCTGATAGAGAAATTTTATCACTTTACCAACTCATGTAGAATCAGAGCTGGCATCTAAGAGCTTGCTTCTCTGCAACCTCCTGCTTTGACTCCAGAAAGAATTCGAGAGGAGGGGGAAGCAAGCAGGCCCCATTCCCTCCCCTTCTCAAGAGCAAAGCCATGCAGAAGGTCACATAGGGCTGAAGCAAGTGGTCAGCCTGGTTTCACAGCGCATGTTAGGCAGCTGAGGGATTCGGGGCTGGCTCTTCGTGAGCCTCACTCGGCCCTGGAAAACGGACCCCCAGAGCTTGATTTCATTTGTCAGCGTTTCTTGTTCTGCCCACGCAACATTTCTTGAGAGTCTGGAGTGGAACCAGCGCTGTTTTTCACAATCCAGTTTCTCCCATTACCCAAGAACAGCCAAAAGCCCGCGTGAGCAGGCTGGTTTCATCTGTTGTTTTTCCAAGCGCTTTTGTGCTCCCCCTTGGCGAGCCTCTTTCCCTTCCCTCAGTAAGGTTGAATTCCCTGATGGTAATCCTAATTATAAGCATATGGTGTTGATCTCAGCTACCACCAGACTTGCAAGCTTTAGTTTTAAAGGCAAAAATTAGAAAGTCATTTTTTTTTAAATGCATTTCCTGTCAAGGGGCAGTTTCTGTGGCCAGAAAAGTGATTGTCAAATGCATTCTTGGAGCAGATTTGCATATTAAGCACAAGTTCGAACCAGGTAGCCATGTCAGGCAATTACTGCATCAGCAGAACAATGTTTTATAGCTTAATGTGATGGTCACAGGATTTGAATCTCAGAGATTTGTTGGCTTACAAAATGCTAATACAAAATTGAACACTACAAAAAGCATCCTGATGATCTTTGCAAATCCGGCCAGGAACTGGTCAAAAAATCATGTATTCCTGTAAACAATGTTGATTTATTTAACTCGCTGTAGTCCTCTCCTTCAGATTTCTCTTCTTGCTGCAGAACTGTACACATTTAGAAACACCCTTCCCAAGCTTGAGTTTACTCCCAGCATTCTGTAGGGGTAGGAGCAGAAAGATGTGGATGGAGGCACAGAAAAGATGCTCTGATCTGTTTGGTGCATGTGTGGGAATTTTGGTCAACCTGGAATTCCTTCTCACACTCTTCTAAATAGAAATCTCCACCACATCACGGAGGAATGGGAAGTACATCTCTCAAAGTTCCCTACCCTACAATGTACCTGCTTAGTGAGAGATAAGTGTGCTCTGAAATGATAAGTGCCTTGTGCTAGTCAGCTTTCTGTTACTGTAAGGAATACCTGAGGAAATCAACTTATAAAGAGAAAAGGTTTCTTTTGGCCCACAGTTTTGGAGGTTTTAGTCTACAAAACGTTAGTCTCCTTGCTTTGGGCTTGTGGTGAGGCAGCATACCATGTTGGCAGTATGTGATGGAGTCAAACAGTTCATCTCTTGACTGAGTAGATTCTACCTCTTAGAACGTCTTTCCACTGCTTCCCTATAACCCCAAGCCTTTGAGCCTTAAGAGGATATTCTAGATACAAACTGTTGTGTACCCATTTCAGTGCTGCAGGGTGAGGTCTTCAGCACTGGCTTCTCAGGCTTTTACTGCCCAGACCCTCAACAGTTGCAGAACCTTATAATTCCAATCCCTGGAACCCACAGTGCAACTTTTGGTTTGCTGGATAAATATTGGTTCATACAGTATGTTTTTCAGAATGGCAACATAGTAATAATTTTCTTTTATTATTTCTTACAGAATCATAATTTGTTGAAGTTGAAAGAGACTTTTGAACCATGTAGGCTGATAAATTTGGACATTTAAACAAAATTATATTTTGCTATAATTATTTTTGTCTTTTTTAAATTAGGAATTATAACCATTTAAAAATTATTTTTATTTTGTGTGTATGAGTGTATTGCCTGCAAGTGTGTAAGTGCACTCATGTTATACAATGCCTGTGGAGGTCAGAAGGTGTCAGATCCCTTGGAACTGGAGTTACAGATGGTTGTTAGCCACCATGTGGATGCTGGAAATTAAATCCAAGTCCTCTGCAAGAACAGCCAGTGCTCTTAGCCAGTGAGCCAACTCTCCTGCCAGATTATAACCTTTTTTTTTTTTTTTTTTTTTTTTTTTTGTCTTTTTGAGACAGGGTCTCCTTGTAGCCCCAGCTGTCCTGGAACTCACTATGTAGACCAGGCTGGCCTCGAACTCACAAAGATCCACCTGCCTCTGCCTCCCAAGTGCTGGGATTAAAGGTGTATTTCAAGGTGAATCCAATTAGCTTCATGAGAGGGTTTGCCTACTTATTTTCCTCTTTGCTATAGACAGGTCTGAGCTTCTCTTCATGGGATCTGGGTCCCAGTAATGACTGTTACTGTACAGGAAAAAAAGAGATGCTGTATTTCTTCTGGTCCCATACCATACCAACGGACGCAGAAAACTTCTTTGACTTCAGGAGGCTTGGGCACATCCCTTGACCAGCAGGCAAGCATCTCTGTGGTAGGGGAACAAACTAGGTGTCCACAAAACCAGGTCAGTCCTGACACTCTGTACCTGGGGATGGCACCAGATCCATATCCCTCTTCGCACTTCACATACCAACTGTAAACCTTCATCTGTTTCTATGTGTGCTTCTGAACAAATGCATGTAGTCGGCAGCTCCCACAATCCCCTCCTTACTTTGGGTAATTTGCTGCAGTGGCTCATGGAACTCAGGGGGAGTATGCTCACTGGTTTATCAGACAGGGTGTTTTAAAAGATACAAACAAAGGACTTGATGAAGAAATGCCCAGAGAGGTTGGGCAGACTTGCTACTGGGAGGGTCCACCTCCCAGCCGGTGTGGGTGTGTTTTATTCACTTTTCTGGTTGTGTTCATGTGTTGAGCTCTTCCAAAGCTCCCTGAACCCAGGCATGAATGGCTAAAGCATTGGTCATGCGTGATCAACTTACCCTAAGGTCCCGTTCTGTTCTCAGACGTTGGGGAATGGAGTTGAAAGTTCCAACTTCTCATCTCCCCTTGGTTTTGCCAATGTTCAGCCCCTATCCTCAAGGCACCTTATGGCAGCCAGCCATCAATCAACCCAAGAGCTTGTGTGGTGGTTTGAATGAGAATGTCCCCATAGGCTCCAAATATTTGGACATTTTGTTCTCAGTTGGTGGCACTGTTTTGGGAGGTATTAAAAATGTGGTCGTGTTGGAGGAAGTATGTTACTGGGAGAAGATTCCTTGCTGGATTTCCAGTCTCTCTCTGCTTCCTGTGCCTGCTGGAAGATGTGATGTGATCACTTGGCTTTCTGCTCTGTCCACCTTTGTAGTCATGCCTCCCCTGCCGTTATGGACTCTTACCCCTGGAACCATAAGCTCAAATAAACTCACTCTTCTATAAATTGCCTTGGTCATGGCATTTTATGACAGCAACAGAAAAGTAACTAATACAGTGTACAGAAAGACTGAGCCAAGCATGGTGGCACATACCTTTAATCCTAGCACTCAGGAAGCATAGGCAGGTGGATCTCTGTGAGACTGAGGCCAGCCTGGTCTACATAGCAGGTTCCAGTCTGGCTAAGGCTGTAAGGAGACCCTGTTTCAAAACAACAACAACAACAAAAACAAAAACCAACAAAACAAAAAACAGCAACAAAGAGCAAAAACCAAAAAGATGTTATCACCTCACTTGGGAGAGTCCAAGGATTTTGGAAGTTATATGCCAGGAAATGAGGATGAAGTCTAATACACACGTGTACATGCACACACACACACACACACACACACACACACATACACACATGCATAAATATATAAATTTAAATTTGGATTCTGTATATGAGAGAAAATGTCATATTCTTTCTGGGTCCAGTTTTTTCCACTTCTTATAATGATCTTCAGTTTCATCCATTTTTCTGAAAAATGTCATGGTTTCTTGTTTCCAGGTGAGCCATGTGTGTTTCAGAGGATGTGAACACCCTCACTTCCTGAGTACTACGGTCTTGGCCCGTCTGTGGACTATGCTTATGAATGAGATTTTTAAGAGGGTCAATGGGCCTAGGGCCCCATAAGGACAACCAATTTTTATATCCTCAAAAAGGCTGCTAAAATCACAAATGGATTTCTATTCCCTGCTTCTATCCAATTTCAGGCATCTTTCTCTCATCACCCGGAACGTCACAGTTACCTAACGTTCCCATTTTATTTGCCACATTCTTTCCATATGACTGGCTCATCACTGCATCCAGTTCATCAGGCACATGAGTCTTGTTCTTTGGGATTTCACTCATGTCTTTTCTATGAAACCCTCCTTGGCTAGACCAGCTGTTATGTACAAACCTTTAATACTGTATTGCTCATATGGCTCCCAGTTTATATCCCACCCATCATTAATGGCCTTTCATGAAAATGCACATTTGATATATTTTCACACATATACCCTTGGATGTAAGAACCTCGATTCCTGTCTTGGAATAACACTTCATAACTGTGCCTTCTTGGCTATATCATTAAGTCTTCTTGAGATCTGATTTCCTCTCATGAAATAAAAAGGATAAAGACATTTCCCTTATTTGTTGCTGTAAGGATCAAATGAGAGGCCAGAACAAAGTCATTTATAAATTGCAAAACTCATCACAGATGTTACTTTTATGATGATCATTACAATCATAAAAATCCTCATGCTCTCTCTGTATAATGTTATCATAAAATATTTGTAGATATACTGATTGGAGGCCACCAGGCCAAGAAGTGTCCCTAGGCTCCTTGTACTAGGTGAGGCTGCTTGCTAGGGAGTCCAGGTGCTTCAGACAGAAGGGAACTTGGGGTGCTTACAAACAGGCAGGATTCTGCGTTGATGCCTAAGGAATCACACCCTTGTATAACCTTCTGTTCTGGAGTATAAGTGAACTCTGAGTCTTGCTCCAAGCTAACAGAACGTGAAAAAGCTGCTATTATTTTGCACCCATGCATTACAGCTTATGAGATGGGCTTTGAAGAAACAAACTGACATGACAGGGTTGAAAGGAGGAAACTGCAGGAGTCTTGCTCTATGGTTCTGTGTCTCACATTCCCCTGGCTCATTTGGAAGGACCCAGTGTGGCATTTGTCTCCTGCTCAGGTAACAGAAGCATCTTGTCCCTAGTTCCTAACCAGTATAACCCCAAGAGAGCTAAGCCTAGAAAACTTGGTACCCCACTGCATTCCTTCCCCTGAGATCAGGGCCCCAAGGACCTTCCTATTTCTCTTTCCAATTAGTTTTCCTTAGATCACGATGGTCTTAGCCCTATAGTTGTTAAAGAAATGATGGTATGGAAGCATTTAATAGATAAAGAAACCTAGGGTCAGGGTGGTGATGTGACTTGCTTAGAATCAGGTATGGTAAGCAAATAAGCATGTGGGGGCTCAGACTCTTGCTCTAGCCCCCCCCCGACTTGGCCTGCCTACTATGTGGTGAGGATGGTGACTGATGGCCATCTGACAGTGCCCATTTTGTTGATTCAATATTTGCACAAATGCAATCGTGCTATAAATATTTTTCCATAGTTCACTTAAAGTTGGTGATAGGTCTTGATTTAGTGTTGAGAAGAACCTGGGAGGAAGGGGCTACAAACTGATGGTAAAAGATGTTTTCTGTTGGTTGCAGTACTTAAAAGCAGATGACAGAAAGTAGTTCCAAAGCTTTTTAAAGTGTGTGTCCACTCAAACGGCTTCCTAAAGTCCTACAGCACAGCTGCATGGAGAAGACAGAAAAGAGGTTAGACATCCCAGAGTGATCCCAGAGGTTGAGGGAGTTGGCGAGAGCCCTTTCCTTTTGGTTTGTTTGGTCCATTGGGAGCAGCTGTGGACAAACTGATAGGAAACAAATTTAAGGAGAACAGAATACTGATAACAACAACAGAAAAGGCTGATTATTCTGAGAACGCTAGGAATGCATAAGGAACATGGGAAGGCCTCTCTTAAAGATGCTGCTGACAGCTGCACGTGGTTGCCAGTCACCACCGCAGCATCAACACCCCCAGTCAGCTGTGTGAACAAATTGAACTCCAGCTTGTGCTTCCTATTCTTGCCTTCTAGTCTGGAGAGAACATAGGCCCACCAGGCCAAGGGTCTAGACTTGGGGTTGAATGAAGATGGCATTGGAAGGGAACAGATTCATGCAGAAGATCTTAAAAAAGCAAGACTTTATTGCACATAATGAGGAGATGACAGAGATGTAATGAACTTCACCATCAGCTAACGGGTCATATTTTGTGTAGCATCACTGGTGGTGCAAAGTGCTCGGTGGCAACGGTGCTGAGAAAGACTAGTAATGTCTGTCAATGGAGCAGTAATAGGGTATAAGGGCATGCCACATGTATACCATTTGAGATAGAGTTTCATGTAGCCTAGGCTATCTTCAAACACCATGTAGTGTCAAGGATGACCTGATGAGTCCTGATTTTCCTGCCTCTACCTTTCAAGTATGGGAATTACAGGCATGTGCTACCATGTCTGGTCTATGTTGTACTGGGATTGAATCCAAGGCATCATGTGTACTAAGCAAGCACTCCACCCACTGAATAACATCCCTAACCTTCATTTGGGTCTTTAATGGTTCAGCCAAGATATTTGCAAATGAGCGAACTTAGACTTAGAAGAAAAGTGACATTGACAAGAGACACAGGCAGGAGATGGTGGCAGAGAGCTCTCTTCTGGTCAGTTTACTGCTTTTATCTAGTTTACTACTCATCCGCTATTCATTTAACAACTAGTTTTGAACATGTACCTTGTGATAGGTGTTCTTTCATTTCAGCTCCGAGCCTTCAATGTAAATATGGGTTTAACTCCTTAAATTTTGTATAGGACCAATGCTCTTGGTTAGATCCTGAGACAAGTTTCATCATCTTCTATGAAAGCCTGAACTCTGATGATGGAAAGACTTTTGCTTTTGTGTCTGCACAGCTTGCAGACTCTTCTCACGTGCATCCATGGCCCAGCTCTCTAGCTTCAGCCATAGGTCTCAACAGTTTCTCATTTTCAACACTGTCATAATGAAATTCCTGATTTTTCTCCGTTCCCTTGGCTGCCTCTGGGAGCCTCATCTCAGGGAACAACGCCTTTCAAGGAGGACCACAGCCATATGCAGTCCGTGGCATGCCACCCTTGGGCTGCACCCAAGTCTGGTCAGGGAAATTCCTGTGTCTCAGATCTGTCACTGCTCTTCATGCCACTGTCCCATTTCTAGGTGAAGTTACCTCTGCCTGGAGAGTCACAGTGTATTTCTAAGGAGCCTCCACTTATCCTCTGTGGCTTTCAATACACTTCATCCCATCAGATCTATGTAAAATGCAAATTCCATCATTTCACACCTTTCCTTTCTTGCTCAGTCCACCCTAAACTCACACCTGAAGCCACCTCAGGGTTATTACAATAAAGGCCACACTCTTTAACATGGTCTGTTATAAGGGAGGGTCGCAGTGGCCACTGTTGCTTCCCTGTGTAGTCTCACTTGCAGGAGGCTTGCCTGTATTTGTGTTGTGCTCTCTATACCCCTGAACTTCAGCATGTTATGTTTATAATAAATTCAATGTGGTGGATTGAATGAAAATGTCCCCCAAAAGCTCTAAGTATTTGGAAATTTTGTCCCCATTTGATGGCGCTGTTTTGGGAGGTCTTAGAAGGTGTGGCTATCCTGGAGGAAGCACGTCACTGGGGGTGGGCTTACAGAGTTCTTAAACCTTGCTGGATCTCCTGTTTCTTTTTTGCTTCCTGTGCCCTCTTAAAGATGTGAGAACTTAGCTTCTGTGGCTCCTGCTCCAGCCACCGTGCCTCCCCACCATGACGGATTGTAATTCCCCTGGAACCGCAAGCTCAAATACCCTTTCTTCTATAAATTGTTTTGGTCAGTGTTTCTATCACAGCAACAAAAATGTAACTAATACATTCAATAATATATATCAAATAAAGTCCAAAGTCCTTAAAAAAATACAGAGTATAATCAGAATACATTGTATACATGTATGAAATTTTCATAGAACTAATTAATTAAAAATTAAATTAAACATTTAATTTTGTTTTTAATTAAGAAGATGTTTATTTTTAACATTGAGATATGCTTTTACTTTCAAAGCCCAGGCTGGCCTGGAACTTACTTTGTAGCTTAAGCTAGCCTTGTACTAAGGCGATCTCCTGTCTCAGCTTCCCAAGTGCTGGGATTCCAGGAACAAGCCACCACACCAATCTGTCTATGATGTTTGTTAGCAAGAATAGGCCTGTCCCTTCCAGCCTTACTAGGTTAACTCTTCTTATTCAGTGCTCAGTAAGCCAGACATGAATTAATTCAGCAACAGTGTTTGGAGATAAGAAATGATAAAATATTTTCTTGAAAAACTAAGGTTTTAAATCCTAGCTCACCAGGGAGGCTAGAAATTTCATTTCTGTTCTTTTTCACTTGGTGACCATGGCTTTGGCAGGGTCTAGGGTCTCTGATCTGTAGAGCAGCATCCCTGCTGTGAGGCTCACTGCCCTAGCTCTGCATGCCCCTCCTCTATGCTGTGCTTCCAGGGCAGTGCTTGCACTATGCCAGCTCCTATAGCCTACTGCACAGCTACTCACAGGTCCTGACATTACTCTGTGGAACCATGAAGGAGAAAAGTTGCAAAGATTAGCCCCTACCTCTCCCTAATAATGGCACTGCCTCTTCTTCCAGAGGGGTATTTCTGCTTCTGCTTCTTCGGCTCCTTCCCATGGCCCCAGCCCCTGGGACAACTCATATATGGGTTTCTAAACACACGGTGAAGACTCGGAGATAGTAAGAAGGGGAAGGAGTTGTTGACACCAAGTTTTTCTTAATAACTACCTAGTTACCCCAACAAACACAAACCAACCAACCAATCAAGCAACCCAAGATTCTTAAACATTTATTTTCCAAAAACTTTCTTTTTTTAAAAGAAATTATTTATTATCTTTTATTTTCTGTGTATGAGTGTATTGTCTGCATTTGTGTAAGTGCACCCATATCATGCACTGCCTGGGGAGGTCAGAAGAAGGTGTTGGATCCCATAGAGCTGGAGTTACAGATGGTTGTTAGCCACCATGTGGGTGCTGGGATTCAAACTCGGGTCCTCTGCAAGAGCAGTCAATGCTCTTAACTGCTGAGCCATCTCTCTAGCCGACCCCCCAACCCTGAATCCCTTTCATGGTCTGTAGAAGCCTATGGACCTTCTTCTGGAAATGGTATTATTTCTATTCATAAAATATGGAAGGGTACAATTGTCCTAAATGAAATGTTATCAAAATAATATTAAAATTGTAGCCTTGTTGCATGTATTCCTCTTAATAACTTATTAACTATTGGGATACTGTGGTAGGTATAGTAATTAGTGATTTAAAACAATGATCATCAATGTCATTTCAAGACCTCTGCAATGACTAGGAAACTACTGTGTCATCTGTTTACATTCATAAACTAGAGGATGTACCAGATTTCAGTTGGAGGGTGGTAGAAAAATAGAGTTGCAGTTTTTGCTCTATCCCAGTCCAGGGACCTGTTCTGGACTGGTGAACCCAGCTGGAGCAGCCCTCCTCCCAACACACTTCTCTACCTTGGCCTGTCCTGGACTGGTGAACCCAGCCGGAGCAGCCCTTCCCCCAACACACTTCTCTACCGTCTTATTTATCTGCCACTGGGATCCCTGTGCTTTTCTTCCTAGTCCTTTTTACAATTTGCAATTGTACACTGGTTCTATGACCGTTTGATCATATGAGATCATAAACTCACTGACAGGGGATTTGTTTTGAAGTTATATTCCTATATTAAACACAGTTCTTTGCATATAGTGAATGCCTAATAAATACTTGATGAGCAAATGAAAATGACTGAATCCATTCACTATTATATGGCTTTGGATCTTCTAGAAGCACGCACACCAACGGCTCACAATTGTTGCTCATTGGAAAAAAACACTATGAGTCTAAGGTTAAGACTATTGATAGGTGCCTTTTGTACTGTTTGAGCTTTGGAGCATATGCAACCAGCATTTTCAATTTGATTTGCTTAAAAATAGATTCAATTGACTATTTTCCATCATACAATTTCTGTTAGCAAGACATACCCAATTAGAAAATTGCAGGGTTTTTTTTTTTAAGTGGCTCTGATTTAATTATTACCTACTATATGCTAACATTTAGTGTCTCTGTGTTATTTTTAATTATTCCCTATTATGTGCCAACATTTAGTGTCTCGGTGTTATTTCATTTAATCCTCACAAGGAGTCTGCAAGGTGAATGTCATTATGTCTATTTTACAGTCCATAAAACTGAGACCCAATAAGATTAGCAAACTTACCTCAGATTGCGTGGATATAAATAGTGGAACTCAGGTGAAAATCTGGATCTACTTAACTCAAAAGTGTGTGGTTTTGCAAAAAATTGAAGTTTACTTTCAGTATAAACAACAGAAAGAGAAAAATGCAAACAATTCTGATGCCCATCACGATTTGCTCTGGTGTGTTCTATGAAATCATTTCAGACACTAAAATGGGAAATACTGAACCATTCCTCCCAGACAAAATATAGGCTTAGTTTTTTTTATCAACTCATCAGCATATACTTTATTTTGTTTTGTGTGGTTTTGTTTAAAGCACACCCTTTTAAGATATATTGTTGGTTTTGACATGATAGTCTAACACACATTTTCTCTGTAAGGTGCACGTAGATTCTATACTAGCCAGTCCCTGAGCACTGTGCTGAAGATTAATTTTAACTAACAAAGCTCTAACAAAACAAAAAAACACTGAAAGTAATTCCATCAACTAGACCAAAAAAGGCATTTGTTCATGACATAAGAGTGGAAGCAGGCGGGCAGAGCATCACCTCACTGGACCTCCGCTGGGAATGTGCATGACAGGACTCCAGTGTTTCACTACTCTGCACAGTGACCATAGAAAGCGCTACAAGAATCAATTTGGAGTTGTCCTAGTTGCTTTAGCTGCCAGCTTGACTCAGCCTAGAGTCACTTGAGAACAGAATCTCAGTGGGAGGATTGTCTAGGTCAGATTGGCCTGTGGGAATGCGTGAGGGACGCTGTTTGCTGTAAACATTGATGTATGAGGACCCAGTACATTGTGGGCAACACCGTTCCCTAGGCAGGTTAGGTGGTCCTGGGCTGTATAAGAAAACTAGCTAAGCATGAGCCTGTATGAGTACACCATCAAGCAACATTCTTCCTCCGTGGTTTCTGCTTCTGGTTTCTGCCTTGACTTCCCATGATAGGCTATGACCTGGAAGTGTAAGCCAAATAAATCCCTTAGTCCACTCTGTTGCTTTTGATCAGAGTGCTTTATCACAGCAACAGAAAGGAAGCTAGAATATGGGTTATAAATAAATTTTACCAAGTAGGCAAATTCTGAATGTGGCTTCCACAACTAATAATCACCTGTATCTTGTTGCTATTTAGTCAATTTCTCCCAACGCTTTTGAAGTAAAATGTTACCTGAGACTTTCCTGATAAATCACTGAAATTGGATCTCCTCGTTCACTGGGATCCCTAGGAATCTGGTTTCCATCCATCCCAGTGCTCTCTGCTCCTCATGATTAACCTCTCTATACAGCACTAATCATCACTCCAACCATTATTTGTTTAATGTCCTGTCTCTTCCACTCAAATGGAAACTGCCTGAAAACAGACACCTCATTTTCTTCGGCCTTGCATCCTCTTGCCTCAAGAGTGATGGTGCAAGTGTGGTCTTTCCCTAAATAGTTTGTTCAGCGGGTGAGGAAGTGAGTGACTGTTAGATGCTTGACATTTGAGTGCGATCAAGCCTTGCTGCCTTGTTGCAAGCAATCAAACACGGAGGGCATCTCACAGGCAGCTTGATGCCGATGCCAACGTTCTTGAGTCTGTGTATTAAACATTCCCACTGACCACCTTAAGGGAGAGTCAGCACAGGCTGTGTTTGGAAAACTGTGGGGGAAGTATGAAAAGGTTAAGCTCAGTGCTAAAACCACTGACATTTGAACAGACTCAACGAGAAAGCAAAGTAGTTGTGAGAAACATTCATTTGAGGTTTTATGCTGGAAGTGTGAAGACCCATGGTAATGACTCTTAAAGAATCATACAATCTTGCTAGGGGGCGGCAGGAGGTAGAAATACTGTTCATTAAAATAACAATGTAGATATGCTATAGGTGCTTACAACTGAAGGTCAGTGGAGCATGGTGAATGGAGATTCAAGTTTAATTATCAGTGTACCATAAACAATGTTCTTTGCTGGGTAAACTACACTGGAGTGCAGTTAGAATTGCTTGCCTAAACTTTTGCATTTTAAGTTTCTATCTGCTTTCTAGAACCACCTTCCTGAACTCCTGATGTTGACCTTGCCCATTTCCCACCTATCTTTCACTCAAAGACCAAAGTGACAATTCTGGTCATGCCATTTTTCCTGTTTTCCTGTCAGAGACAGCCTGTGGTCCTTTGGATAAAGTCTGAATCTTGGTGGGGTCTGTTTTCTCAGTTCTACAGATAAAACAACTTGAACATGAGAAGATAGTGTTGAAGTGAGCTAATGCATAGACAAGGGGACTCATTGGCGCTATTTCCACTTTTGCCATGTGTTGAAAAACAAAATACCAGATCTGTTGTAGTTTGAATATGTAGTGTTCTAATATGTAGTGTTTGCAACTGGTCCCAGGTTACAGTACTATTTCAGAAAGTTCTAGAAGCTTAGACAGTAGGCTCTATCTAGAAGAAGTAAGTCACTGGGCACAGGTCTGTGAAGATACATGATCTGTGGCCACTCCCTAGTCAGCTTCCTGGCCAGCCATGAAGGGAGCATCTGTCCACTTCCATGTGCTCCTGCCACCATGGCGTCTGTCCAGACACATGGGACCAAAGCCTCCGAAACCCTGATCCTGAATACAATCTCCCATGAGTTTTATTTTTGTTACTGTGACACACACACACACACACGCACACACACACACAACTACAGGCTATTAGCTGAATTTTAAATTTGAATTCCCACAAGAAAAAGCTTGGGAAGAAGCATTGGCATCAGGGAGAGCAGCAGTTATAACAGTGACATTGGAACTTTGCATGGCACACAATATGGTGTATTAATTTTTAAATTTTTATTTTATGTGTATGAATATATTGTCTGAATGTATGTAAATAAGTGCACCTGTGTGGTGCAGTGCCCACAGACACCAAAAGAGGGTGTTAGATACCTTAGAACTGGAGTTATGGATGGTTATGGGAATCAAACCCAGGTCCTCTGCAAGAAGACCCAGTGCTCTTAACCTCTGAGCCACCTCTCCAGTCCCATATTAATTTTTAAAAGACCTTTTATAGTCTCCTGGATCTATTGACACTTAGTTGTGTCAATTTGTACAAGTAATGCCTTTTCAATTTCATCAGCACAATTAATTCAGCTTATCTGCTCATAGCACATCCAAACTATATGTTAGTGTATATAACAAAGACTAAAAGTGATGCTGACACTGGCTTGGGACCACAGTGGTTCAGGACACTTGAGTGTGATGAGAGAATTCCAGGAGATGAGTGTGGGAAGGGACATAGTGTGAGATACATGGTGTGTTTGATTACTGGATGAACAAGTGCACCAACTGGAAGAAAATGTCTGACCCATGAAATAAGAATAGAGTCAGGATGAAGTCACTTGGATTTCTGGAGATGGCTAAGGAACAGTGCTGACAAGGACTTACATGTATTATGTGTCCTAGCATCTGATCAAAGCATTGAAATAAAACCTCTCCTGCTGGTCCCTCCATGTGGCTAGCACAACAGAGGATGCTCTCAACACTATAAGAGAAGCATCTCTTTGCATTGAACAGCAGTAAAGCAGAGGCTCATGGCTGCCCAAGATACTAAGAATAAGTGGTGGCCACAGTTCAGCCCTAAATAAATCATTTATACTACTTTCTCTAATGCTCAGGGAACACTGGGAAACAGAGGGTGGAAAGAAAGTAGGGGGAAGGGCAGCAAAATCCTACTCTCTTGACAGGACACAGTGACCATAATCATGAAGTCTCAGCAGCTGTAATTGGCTCTACATAAGACAGGTCTGATCAACAGCCGGTTATGGGTGGGAGAGAGGCTCAGGCTCATATCTATTACTGCTGAGCTATTGGCTACTGATAGGTTCAAGGAGGGGGGGAGCCATTGCCTTTGTGAACTCATTGGTGAACCCACCAAGCTCCAATGGATAGCTCCATTCCAAGACAACAGGCCTGGCCAAATCCAGAGCGACAAACAAAACAACAGAAAGAGAAGAATGTGGGAAGATTAGTCAGGAAGAGGACTCATACACAGGGGAGGGAGGGAGAGAGGAGAGACGGGGGTGGGACCAATCAGAATACATTATAGACATGTATGAAATTGTCAAAGAACACATTTAATTAACAAAAATCGCAACAGGTGGAGCTGTGAGGAAGAACTGGATTTCATGGCAAAACAGGAATCCAGGGAAGGCATTTTCCAGACGTTTAAAACTTGTATAGCTCTTGAGCTAGAATAGGTAAAATAGAATTCATGTATTTCATTTTTGTATTCTTTTAGATCAAATTTTATGGGTATACTCCTGAGAAGAAATAAGTCTATAATACATCTGTTTTCTTCCATAGAAAACCATAAAAGTAGGTGTTTGTTGTCTTGTTAAAGAAATTCTTCACATAGATGGATCCTTTAGGCAGATTATTTTATGTTGATGTATTTACTAGTTATTAGAAACTTAATGATAGACTGTTTGTCACATAAGGCTCATTTCCTGAGGACATCTTCAGAGACTGGACATGAATGGGACTCTGCTTGTGGCACATGGAACGAAAGGCCCAGCAGTAGCAAAAGGAAAAAGAACAGAGTTTTTTGCCCACTTTGTAATGAGAACTTGTGAATGTAATGCTGAAATCACATGCTAAGATGCTGTGGCTTTTGTGGAAAGATTGTTGGTTTTGGTGTTAGACGGACCTAAGTCTGAAGTCTGCATCCATTACCTAGTGAGTTTTTTTTAATTTTTTTATTTTTTAGAAGAAGCAGTTCATTATAGCTTTAACATACTCAATAACAATTTCCAGAGCAAAGATACATCTCTTTCAAAAGTGGCTATAAAATTTTTAGGTTCACAGTTGAATTAATACAGTTGTACAATATTGAACTCAGTATAAACCCTGTAAGACATAAAATTGAATGAGTTTTTAACCTTTAAAAAAAGATTTCCATTTCATTTTAAAATATACTGTTTCTTACAGAAACACTCATTGTTTTTGCTAATAACACTTAGATGTTGGTGCATGCATCTCTAATCTGCAAGTATCTGATATTATTAATCATGGTCAGTTGCACTCAGATCCTTGGCACCTATGTATGGATATAAAGTCATCAGATAGATTTCAGTGGTAATGTTTATCACCTCTACTAATTAACACGACGTAAATTTTTATGCTTCCTCCTCAAATATAACTCATTTTCTAAAATTTGTTGATTTTTTGTGTGTATATCACACAGAACATCCCAAACAATCTTATTCATCTATATACCCACTTCCTAGATGGCACCCTCCCATAGCGCCCCCCCCACTAGACCCCTTATACTCTGTCTTCCCTGCTACTGTCTGCTGTGATGTCAGTGCCCTAGCCGTTCCCCACTACTTGCCCATCTGGTAAATCTAGTCAGCCTATCTAGCAGTCTTTGTTATAGGAAGATCAGCTGTTCCTCATCTAGCAGCAATCAGTCATCAATATTCCTTTAGATAAGATTGGGGTCTGCTGTCCATTTTCCCAGTTCTATGCTGGGTCACTGTCTGGGAGTCTCTTGGGCTACCCTGGCCAACAACTCAAAAGAAGGTATCTCCTATCTGGCATTGTTTCTTGTTATATAGCCTTTAGCTATACATGTGACTCTTAAAAAATTATATTGGCCCCTTCAATCTTTGGTTCTACTTTCCTTTGGGGTGTTTAAAGCCATAGCCCATGTAATGAAAAACATAACAGCTCTGAGGTTTTGAATGACAGGGACTGCTCGGCACACGCCACCCTTTTGATTCTTTGTTTCTCCACCAACATTATCTCCCTTCAAGTCCCTCATCTGAATATCTATCACTCAAAATTTAGCTGGCATCCCATAAACCAGTCTGTGGATCCAATTCACAACCCAGGGGGCTTACAGAAAGAAAGCTAGATTTGAAAGTCTAAGAAGGTAGTTTTTAAAATTTTTATGGCATCGAAAAAATTAATTTAGTGTGTGTGTGTGTGTGTGTGTGTGTGTGTCTGTCTGTCTGCCTGTGTGTGTCTGTGTGGTCTCTGTGTGTATGTTGTGGAGGTCAGAGAGCATTTGAGAGTCGGTTCTCTCCTTCCATCATGGGAGTCCCAGGGATTGAACTCAAGTGGTTCAGCTTGGCTTGCAGGGGTCTTTACCCACTGAGTCATTTCACCAGTCCTAAGGTAATTTTTATCAGTGGGTATGCTTTTTTTTAAAAAATGTAGGGCAATCACTCCACTGTTAAATGAATCTTCTTATAGTGGAATTTACCTGTTTGTAAAATGTATCTAAATGCCATGTCTCGTGTGGTATTAGTACTAAAATCTTAGTACTAATATTAGTATTAAAATAAAATATTAGTATTAAAATAAAAATTAGTATTAAAATAAAATATTAGTACTAAAATCTGCCCACTATCCCCACTTCTCTTTAACATAGTACTTGAAACTCTTGCAAGAGCAATAAGACAAGAGCAGGAAATTAAAGGAGTAACAATTGGAAAAGAAGAGCTCAAATTATCCCTTTT
>NW_008331789.1:3212091-3219055 GCF_000622305.1 Nannospalax galili
TTATTCACAGTATTAAAAATAAACTTTTCAATTGATGTTCTTTTATAGTAATCTAATTGCAATGGATTTTATTGATGTATCTGTGACTTGTAAATGACATGAAGACTTATATAGAAATCATTTAATTTATGTCTTATAGGGTTTATACTGAGTACAATATTGTATAACTGTATTAATTCAACTGTAAACCTAAAAATTTACAGCCAAATTTGAAAGAGATGCATCCTACCTCAGGAAAACGTTATTGAATATGTCAATTGTGTTATAATGATATGCTTCTTCTAAGTATGTTGTTATTAAATAAATCATTTTTAAAAATTTAAAAAAAAATTTTATTTATTTTTATTTTATGTGTATGAGAGTAATGCTTGCATGTATGTAAGTGCACCCATGTCATGAAATGCCTGAAGAGGTCAGTAGAGGACATTGGATCCCCTGGAACTGAAGTTATAGACCTTTGTCAGCTGCCATGTGGGTGCTGGGAATTGAACAAGGGTCCTTTGTGAGAGCATCCAGTGCTCTTAACCACTGAGCATTTATTTTTATTTTATGTGTATGAGAGTAATGCTTGCATGTATGTAAGTGCACCCATGTCATGAAATGCCTGAAGAGGTCAGTAGAGGACATTGGATCCCCTGGAACTGAAGTTATAGACCTTTGTCAGCTGCCATGTGGGTGCTGGGAATTGAACAAGGGTCCTTTGTGAGAGCATCCAGTGCTCTTAACCACTGAGCAATCCCTCCAGTCCTGATTTAAAACCTTTTAACTAAGGTGCTGAGTATCTCCATGGAGCTCAACACTCACTCGGGCTATGCTTTGGATATAAAACTTAGTAAAAAACTTACATCCTGAGGCCTGGCCTTGTCCCCAGCTCCTAGTTGGTTTTGTTCAGTGGAAGGTTGTATTAGTTATTGTCTTGTTCCTATGTAAGGAGGGAAGGGAGTATTTGGGGCCACAGTTTGAGGCTACAGTCCATCATGGCAGGGAAGTCATGGCAAGAAGAGCATGAAGCAGCTGGTGACATCACAACTGCAGCCAACAATCAGAGAGCAATGAATACTCATACCAGCTTATGTTCAGCTTGCTTTCTTTTCAGTTCAGGATCCCAGCTTGTGGAATCATGCTGCCCAGAGTGAAGGTGAGCCTTCCCACCTCCATTACTTCAATCTAGATAGTCCCTCACAGACATGCCCAGAGGCTAACATAATCTAGATTATTCTTCACAAGCAAGCATACTAAGTGATTCTAGATCTCGTCAAGTTGATAATCAGTATTAACCATCACAGAGGTGCTGGGTGGACAGGAGGAGGTTAGGGAGGGCTGTGCACAAGGTTCCGGCAACATGTCTTGATAGACGACCAACTCGCACTGCCTCAAATAGCACTAGTTTCTTCCACTGCTTCTACAGACCCAGCAACAGAACTGGTTTCTCCTGGTTGTTAATGCACACACACACACACACACACACACACACATACATACATACATACATATATATACTATTTTTCTTCAATTTCTTGCTAGTATGCTGATGGATACCCTGCTCTGTAACCCCCAAATACTAAGGCCTAAGCCCCCCCCCCCCACAATCTTTGGCCTCTAGTTATCCACCAATATTTTCTCCTTCCTTACAAGGTGCTTTTTACTCTAGATGTTGGAAATTATTTGTGACTGTGAGTAGATACCACATTGCCCCTTGCTTTCTCCAAATTGACCACTTGTCTCCCTGGACATACCCCTTTCATACGTTGGTCATCTGTCTGGTCCTTTTGCCTCAGCTCAACCTGTCTGCTTGTCCAGGATGTCTTCCCTTGCGTTTCCGGGGGTGCTGAGCATCTTCTGATTTGTACATCTAACTCCCTTGTCACCCACTGCAAGAGCTGCACCTTCTGCGCAGTAATAAGAGTTCTTAGGATTTTGATTCCTGGTGTCCACTAGTGTGAATAATATATACCAGGGTTTACTAAGACCTGTCAGAAGAAGGTTAAGTATAATGGCCAGCTTTTCACTGAGTGAACCCCTTTTAACAATTGGGAAGAATGTCAGGAGATGTCAGTGAGGCTTCAGTGAATAAGCAACATAGTTTTCTGCTTAAAATCCACAGGCAGAGTCCCTTTAGCCATAAGGAACAAGAAATTAGAGGGTTGCCTTATCCTCAGTCTAAAGGCAAGTGTCGGCTTCTGCTTGCTGCCAAATGACAAAACTCAGCTCTGGTCTTTCTTTGATGAAATATAGTAAGAAAAGAAAAGTAAAATGAATCCATTGATCTCCCTTACCTGTACTACTATCTTTCAGTGAAAATTACTTGCTACAGAAATATTTCTGCAAGAGAACCTGAAATTTCTACTGCTCTGTTTGGTTTCAAATATTTTGTGACGCTGACAGTACAGGCTCTCATGGGGGCTCTGGGCACCTGGGTAGAAGCAGAAAGCATGGTAGCAATTGGGAAAACCTGCTTTCAAGTTAGTTTATTGAGCTGGGGAAATTGCTCGGTGGGTAACACTGTTTCCTGCACAAGCCTGAAGATCTAACTTCAGATTCCATTATCCACATGAAGACTGGGATATGACCACCCTTTCCTGTAACCCCAGCACTGTGTGGTGGGGGAAGACAGGAGACCCTGGGGTATGCTGGCTGCCAGCCTAGGTCCGGGTCCAGTGAGAGACTGTCTTAAAGGGAAAAGGCAGAGAGTGATAGAACAGGACACCCAATGTCCCTCTCTGGCCTCCACTCACTTAACAAACTTGCACAGCCACGTTAACAAGTATGCAGACACCACACACACACACACACACACACACACACACACACACACACATACACACGCACACACAAATTTATCTAAATGTATTGTAATGTTCCTTGCTTTTCTTTATTTTTGCTGCTCTAAACAATAACAACAAACAACACTTACCAGTGTGCTTATATGAAATGTAGATTTTTCAAGTCATAAGTTATTGGAAATTTGATCCTCTTTGTTTCCTCCTCCATCATATCTAGAGGGACACAGTCTGCTCTGGTATCTGACTGATGCGGCCCATGATGAATCCACAAAAGGGACTGCCAAGCATTGGTCCAAAACACCTTCTCAGAGATACTCAGGCCATATGAGATGGTCAGGTCTTTGCCAACTGGCTTTCATACAGCTATAAAGTTACACTTACATCTATATAGTGCTTTAGCTGTCTTCCATTTCTCTAATAAGTGGAAGCAGACCATTAGCCAGGCTAACAATTGTCCCCAAGACAACTTTTTTTCAATACTCAGATTTAAAGAACTCTACTCCAGGGTTGGAGAGATGACTCAGCCGTTAAGAGCACTGGTTGCTCTTCTGGATTTGATTCCCAGCACCCACATAGCAACTAACAACTGTCTGTAACTCTAGTCCAGGGGAATCCAACCCCCTTTTGACCTCTGCAGGCACTGCATGACATAGGTGCACTTACATATATGCAGACAGTACATTCATACACATAAAACGTAATATCTTTTAATAAAAAACCCTATTCCAGTGGGGCAAAAAGGAGAGCTTCAAGCATCATCACGGCTACTTGGTTCTGTGCTGCCTTGTGACCTTCCTCATGAAGTTTTCTCTGAGCTTGGAACAACAGCCTCACCCTCTGCAACTCTTAGTGTTCTCTCTTGCAGCATTTATATGACCACTAGTCAGCCCTATGCTGCGGCAACAGTGCGACTCTCTATTGAGATCCATGTCATCGCTTCATTAATGTGTCTGTTTCTTGGCATTGTGTCTTTGAGCGTGTTTTCACTCCATCAGGAATAATTTCTCCTTCTCTGTGGGAACTTCCATTTATCCTTCAAAGTTCATCCTAAATATCACAGTTTCTTTTGAACTTTCTCCAACTTCCCATCTGTAAGTTCAGGCTGTTCCTCTTCTAGGACTCAAAGTTCGTTGTTTACCTATCTTTATTCTATACAATACTTATTCAAACAAAAATTTCAAGATACATGGCATTAATGTAGCAGAAGATTAAAGGTAGACATAGACTTGTAACTACAGCTCTCATCAAATTACAAAGTACTGTCACCTGGGAATGCAGTGTCACTGATTTGCCTCTTTCTGAGCAGAAGCTCCCTGACAACAGGCAACATGCTTCATCTTTTCCTTCCTAGAGAAAATCATAAGAACAGGCACATAGCAGATGCCCAACAAAATGTTAGATAGATAATGAAAAGAATGAGTGAATGAAAGTGATTTTATCTTGGGGTGTTGGTCTTAAATTCCTTTACAATTCTTGCTTTTTAATTTGAGTTTTGCTCACAGAAGATCCAAAGATTACACTATTCAAGTACCCTGGGACCTTCAGATCTGATTGACAAATGTTTTGTACAAAGGATTGATGCAAGTCCCTTTCTGTGTGTTGGCAGCTGCCAGAACTGAGCATTTCCTATAACAATTATCTCTTAACCAATGATTCTGGCAGTCACTTGTTGCTAGTGACAACAATCATCTGAGTTAAATATGTGTGTGGGGTATATTTATAGATGTCAAAAGAAACAATAGCAATGAACAACAGACACTAAAGAAATAGATTAGTCGATGAAAAGGGGATCCAAAAAATAGTAAAAAGAAAGCTGAGCACCCACACAGCCACAGCGTTCTGAGACACTCTGGGTTGAAACAGTCCTCTTTCACCTCCTGCTAAATCAGTTAATTTGGGAAAGTCACTGACCATCTTTAGGCCTACAATTAAAATTAGAGACCCAAAAATATTTTGGCATCTCTTAAAGCAAAAAAGATCTGTTTGAAGGAAGTTTAAGAAGTGTTTAGAGGGCTGGTGAGATGGCTCAGTAGGTAAGGTCCTTATCACACAAACCTGATGACCAAGTTCAATCCCTCAAACCCATGTAAAGGTGGAAAGAGAGATTCAACACCACAAAATTGTCCTCTGACTTACACATACACACACCCCAGGGCATGCACTCCCACATATGCATGGTCACGTGCACATGCACATACAGTAATAATAACAAATAAAAATTTTAAAAAGAAGTGATGATTAGGTCAGAATATAATTGTAACTGTCTCTTTGAATATTTACTATGGGCTATTACTGCCATGTAATGCTCACAAAAGCTTAGAAAGTCACTTTTTTATTATTCCACATTTTAAAGATAAAGAGAAAAGGAAACTCAGGTACAGAATCATCAGTCTTAAATCTATTGAAAAGGTCTTGGAGACAGTGGAATCCAGAGGTGGGAAACAAACGGCAGGAAGGAGGAAAAAGCAGTTACCAAGGGCTCTTGATGATTTTTTTTCTTTTTTTAAATAATATTTTTATTGATTCTTTGAGAATTTCATACAATGTACTTGATCATATTCAGAGTCCTCCACATTCTCCACTTAGATCCACCCCATCTCTGTACCTCACCTCACTTAATGTCCTCAATTTTATTTTTATGGCCTATTAAATCTAATTTGTGTTTCCCAAATACTCTTGAGCATGAGTTCATCACCTGGAGCCTAGTCAACCTACCAAGCATCACACCCTTAAGGAAAACTGACTGTCCCTGTCTCAGCAGCTGGCCTGGGGTCTCTTGCCTATCTCCTCTATCCATGCTGGGTTTTTGTCTGGCTTGGATTTGAACAGATCCTATGTGTGATCTCACAAGTTCTCTGGATTCCTATGTGTAATTGTCCTGTTGTGTCTGGAAAAATACAGTTTTCCTTATATTAATTCCCTACCTCGGGATCTTGCAATCATTCCACGTCATCTTCTGCAATGGTCCTTGAGCTTCAGGGGGGAGAAGGTGTCATATAAGTATTCCATTTATACCTGAGAAGTCTACAGTCTCTTATTTTCTTTTTTAATATTTTTTTAGAAGAAGCATTTCATTACAGCTTTAACAACTCAATAACAGTTTCCAGAGCAAAGATACATCTCTTTCAAAAATGGCTGTAAAAATTTAGGTTCACTATTGAATTAATACAGTTATACAATATTGAACTCAGTATAAGCCCCGTAAGACATAAAATTGAATGAGTTTTTAACCTTTAAAAATGATCTCCATTTCATTTGTTTTTGCTAATAACACTGAGTTGTTGGTGCATGCATCTCAAATTTACGTGTATCTGATTATTACTAGTCATAATTGGTTGCACTCAGATCCTTGGCACCTGTGTATGTCTATAAAGTCATTGGGTAGATTTCAATGGTAATGTTTATCACCTCTACCAATTAACATGATGTAAATTTTTATGCTTCCTCCTCAAATATAATTCATTTTTTTAATTTGTTGATTTTGTGTGTGTGTGTGTGTGTATCACACAGAACATCCCAAACCGTTTTATTCAACTTTACACCCACTTCCCAGATGGCACCCTCCCATAGCATCCCTCCCTCAACTAGAGCCCTTATACTCTGTTATCCCTGCTACTGTCCGCTGTGTGGTTGGCACCCCCAGCCGTTCCCCACTACTTGTCCACCTGGTGAATCTAGTCAGCCTATCTAGAGGTCTTTGTTTTAGGAAGGTCAGCTGTTCCTATCTAGAAGCAATTGGTTGTCAATATACCTTTAGAAAAGATTGGGGTCTGCTGTTAATTTTCTCAGTTCTATGCGGGGTTACTATCTGGGAGTCCCTTGGGCCACCCTGGCCAACAACTCAAAAGAAGGCATCTCCTATCTGGCATTGTTGCTTGTTATGTAGCCCTTAGCTATATATATATGGACTCTTAAAAAATTATATTTGCCCCTTTAATCTTTGGTTATACTATCCTTTTGGGTGTTTAAGGCCATACAGTTGGCCCAGATAAACCAATTTAGTTTTACCCTTAAGGCTGTTTGAGGATCTGTTCCTCAGGGGTCACATGGGCTTGGGAGGAGCCCCTGGCTCCTTTCTTTTACCAGTTCCTCCTATGTGAATATAAGTCAAAGGTCCTGCTTGACCATTGGAAGCATGTAGGAAATGATTCCTCTGTGTTGACCCTCCTCTTTGAAGACTG
>NW_008331789.1:3219269-3219612 GCF_000622305.1 Nannospalax galili
ACCAGTCTGGTACTTTTAATTACTGTGTTCCATGTAGATAAATATTGGGCAAAGACCAGTTGTTCTCAGATAAACGTTGCCTAGACATATATTTCTTGACTTTGTGTGTATAATTTGTCAGTAGGTTTTTAGACTAATATGGTACCCTCTGGTTTTTAAAACTAGCTAGGCATTATTTATTTCTCACATTGTCTAACCCCTCCATCATGGTTTCCCCAATTAAGGTGACCCAATTTTTCCCCTTTCTTCCTTAATAATACCCTTCTCCTATGGTCATACCTCTCTTGAGCTCCTTCTTTCCCTTTATCCCCAAGGTTCCTTGTACAACCTTCCCTCCCACCCC
>NW_008331789.1:3219627-3220577 GCF_000622305.1 Nannospalax galili
GAGAATTTTTGCATCTATGTTCATTAAGGATATGGGTCTATAGTTTTCTTTTTTGGTTGTATCTTTACCTGGCTTTGGTATGAGAGTGATGCTGGCTTCATAGAAGGAATTTGGAAGTTCTCCCTCCATTTCTATCATTTTGAATAAATTAAGTAGTATGAGATGTAGATCTTTTTTAAATGTCTGATTGAATTCTGCTGTAAATCCATATGGCTCTCGGCTTTTTTTAGTTGGGAGGTGTTGTATTATTGTTTCAATTTCTTTTTGTGTTATGGATCTGTTTAAGCTGTTAATCTCTTCTTGGCTTAGTTTTGGTGGTTCCCATGCCTTTAGATATCTGTCCATTTCTTTTAGGTTTCCAAATTTAGTAGCATATACGTTTTTAAAGTATTCCCTTATAACGTTCTGTATCTTTCTGGTGTCTGTTGTGATGTTTCCCCTTTCATCTCTGATTTTGTTGATTTGGAGGTGCTCTTTCTTTCTTTTAGTTAACTGGGCTAGCGGTCTGTCAATCTTGTTCATCTTTTCAAAGAACCAGCTCTTGGATTCGTTGTTCATTAATTTCTGCTCTGATTTTTGTTATTTCTTCTGGTCTGCTGGGTTTGGTTTCATTTGTTGTTGCTTTTCAAGTGTCTTGAGTTGCAATGTTAAGTCATTTATTTGTGTTCTTTCAGATTTTTTAATGTGGGCACTTAGAGCTATAAACTTCCCTCTAAGGATAGCTTTCAGCATATCCCAGAGGTTTTGTTGTGCTGTATTGTTCTTTTCATTTAGTTCCAGGAATACATTTATTTCTTTCTTAATTTTTCTTTTGACTCATTCATTATTCAAGAGTGTGTTGTTTAATCTCCATGTGTTCATGTGGTAATTAGGGCTTCTTCTGGTGTTGATTGTAAGCTTTATTGAATTGTGGTCTGATAGAATGCATGGAAATATTTAAATCTTGTATT
>NW_008331789.1:3220792-3221854 GCF_000622305.1 Nannospalax galili
ATGAGTTGGGATTAATCTGGGTCTTAAAGTCCTATAGTATTGTTTTTATGAAGTTGGGTGCACTAGAGTTTGGTTAATGTATGTTCATGATCGTAATATCGTCTTGGTGTATTGTTCCTTTGATCAGAATGAAGTGGCCCTCTTTATCTCTTCTGATTACTTTAAAGTCTATTTTATCAGATATTAGAATTGCAATGCCTGCTTTTTTCTTATTACTATTCACTTGGTATACTTTTTTCTATCCTTTCACTTTAAGATAGTGTCTGTCCTTGAAAGTGAGATGAGTTTCTAGTGGACAACAAAAAGATGGGTTTTGTTTCTTAATCCATTCACCTAGTCTGTGTCTTTTGAATGGGGAGTTCAGGCAATTAATATTTAAAGTTATTAATGAAAGATGAGTATTGAATCCTGTCATTTTTATTTCTGTTTACATTCTTGATATAGCTGTGCTTTTCCACAGTTATACCTTCATTGAATTTCTTTCCACAACCACTTGGGTATAGTCATTCCTTTCTTCAGCTCTTTGTATTGCTTCCAGAACTCTCTGAAGGGCTGGTTTTGTGGACATGAATTCCTTCAGCCTATTTATGTCATGGAAGATTTTTCTTTCCCCTTCAACTATAATAGACATTTTGGCTGGGTATAGTAATCTGGGTTGGCATCTGTGGTCATTTAAAACTGGGAATACTTTGGTCCAGGGTCTTCTTGCTTTCATAGTTTGCAGTGAAAAGTCAGGTGTAATCCTAATGGGTTTTCCTTTATATGTGACTTCTTGTTTCTCTTTTGCAGCTTTCAAAATTGTCTCTTTGTTTTGTACATGTAATGTAGAGAGTTTCCTTTCTCGTCCTGTCTGTTCGGTATTCTATATGCTTCTTGTATTTGTATGGGCATATCTTTCATTAGTTTTAGGAAATTTTCTTCCACGATTCTGTTGAAGATCTGGCCCATTCCATTATCTTGGTGTTCTTTGCCTTCCTGTATGCCTATGATTCATAAGTTTGGTCTTCTTATGGTGTCACACAATTCCTGCATATTCCATTCTTGTGATTTCTTAAATTTTTC
>NW_008331789.1:3222115-3238112 GCF_000622305.1 Nannospalax galili
GAATTCTTTTATCATGTTTATAATTGTTCTTTTGAGTTCCATGTCCTGCATTATCTCTAGGGGGTTCTCATTGTATTCCTCTAGAGGACTATTGATATTTGGTGGGGATATTTTATTTTTGTTTTTCATGTTATTATTTTTTCTCTCTGATTTTGACATGTGAATTTCTTTTGTAGTTTCTGATTCTTGTGTGAGACTCCAGCCTTCAAGTATAGGTATGCTTCTTTTTGTAAATTTTATGTGCTTTAACCCTGATGACAGTGCCAGGTATGGACTCCACCTCATGAAGCAGGCCTTAAATCCAATCAGAAGGTGATCGGTCACTCCTGTAATAGTCATGCCACTATTGCATTAGTGGGCATATCTTGCCAGGCCAGTAGTTATTGTTTGCAGATTTGACAGCCAGCTAAGGTTGATGGCTACTCTGCTCTTCTGACAGTATGTGTAGCACCTTTCAATCCTATGAAAGTTAGGCAGTAGAGATGAAACTTGGAAGTCAGTACCAGCTTGATTTAGCTGTATTTGTTCTATGACTCACATATATAGCATCTTCAGCAATAGGATCTTTCTGTCAAATTCTAGAGGGCAACCAAGACAGTAGTCAGCATAGTTTGAGGGTCAATGGACCTCCCTTGTCAAAAGAAATTACCTATTCTTGGCATTTGGGTTTTTATTTGCTAATCTGTGGTACCTGGTAGGGTATTGCTCTCCATTATAGGATAACTCTTTTAATATATGTTTATATTTTAAGATGCTTCTAGAGTAATATGTTTCCATATGAGTTTTTCAAAAATACCTTTAGTGTTAGTTATCCTGGCCTATACTCCCTCCCCTGACATGCCCTCCCATTCCCCACCCCATTAAAAAACATAGAACCCAATTACAATTGGGGGAAGGAACTAAACAAAGTTCTCAAAAGACAAAATGCAAATTACTGAAAAATATTTTGTAAATATTCAATATCTTTGACCATCAGGGAAATCCAAATTAAAGCTACTCTGAGATTTCATCTTATCCCCATCAAAATGACTAAAATCCAAAAGATGGAAAATAACAAATGCTGGTGAGGATGTAGTGAAAAGGGAACAGTTATTCACTCCTGGTAGGAATGTAAACTGGCACAGCCACTATGGAATCAGTGTGGCGGTTCCTCACAAAGCTCGAAATAGATCTACCACGATTCAGATATATCACTATTGGGCATATACCCAAATGACTCTCTATCCTACTATGGAGATACCTGCTTATCCTTGGCTACTCTATTCACAATAACTAATAGCCAGGAAGTGGAGAAAACCTAGATATCCATCAACTGATAAATGGATAATGAAAAGAATGATACATTTACACAATAGACTATTACTTAGTTGTTAAGAAAAATGAAATTATGAAATTCATAGGTAAATGGATAGAACTAAAAACAATCATCCTGAGTGATGTAACCCAAACCCAGAAAGACAAACCTCACCTGTTCTCTCTCCTATATTGTTGCCAGCTTTGAATCTCTAGGTATATATGTTTCAATTGGAAAATCCATAGAGGTCAGGAAACTCATTGGGGACTGGCAGAGAGGGGGACTTTCTTGGAGGGGAGATAGAGTGCAGTGACAAAAGTGAGAGAGGGACTAATATAGTTCATTCTGGTTTTTTTAAACTAGCTAGACATTATTTATCTCTCTCACTGTTTAACCCTTCCACCATGTTTTCCCCATTTAAAGTGCCTCAAATTTCCCCATTTCTCCCTTAATAATACCCTTCTCCTATGGTCCCACCTGTCTTGAGCTCCTTCTTTCCCTTAATGCTCAAGGTTCCTTGTATAACCCTCCCTTTCCCCTCCCATTTAAATAACTCCATTTTTATCCATAGCTTCCTTGGTTATACCTGTTTCCTACTGTTCTCTTTTAGATTCTTGCTTTTCTTTTACCTTTTCTTTTACCATGGTTCCTTTCCATTATCCTGGTTCCTACAGTTATGTCTGGATACACACTCACTTATAAGGATATGGTGCTAGCCACATATGAGGGAGGACAGACATCATTTGTTTTTCTGAGTCTGTGTTACTTCACTTAGTATAACAGTTTCTAGTTCCATCCATTTACCTGCAAATTTCATGACTTCATCTTTCTTTACTGCTGAGTAAAACTCCATCGTATATATGAACCACATTTTCATTATTCACTCGTCAGTTGAGGGACACTTAGATTGCTTCCATCTCTTGGCTATTTTGAAAACAGCAGCAACAAACATGGATGTACAAGTGTCTCTGCAATAGGATGAGTTCTTTGGGTATATGCCAAGGAGTGGTATAACTTAGTCAAATGGTAGGTTCATTTCTAGTTTTATAAGGGTTCTTCACACTGATTTCCATAGGGGTTGAACAAGTTTGCAACCCCACCAGCAGTGGATGAGCATTCCCCTTTCCCCACATCCTCTGCAACATTTGGTATCATTTGTTCTCTTGATCTTAGCCAGTCTGACTGGGGTAAGACGGAATCTTCAAAGTGGTTTTCATTTTCAATTCCCTAAGTACTAATCATGTTGAACACCTTGTAAGATGCTGCTGAGCCATCTTTATTTCTTCTTTTGAGAACTCTCTGTTTAGCTCCTTAGCCCATCTTTTTTTAATTGGGTTACTTCCTTTCCTGATTTTTTGTTTTTTGAGTTCTTTATATATTCTGGATGTTAAACCTGTCAGACCAACAACCTACTGATAAATTATACATACAAGTAGTTCAAGGAACAAAATATATGTCTAGTCAAGGTTTATCTGAGAATAATTGGTTTTGCCCAAGCTTCATCTACTTAGCACATGATAATTAAAAGAACCAGACTGGTGAAACTAACCTTCTTGGATGTTTAACAGCCATACTTTGAAGCCTATTCAAATCTTGTCAGAGGGGCTTAAAGGACAGTTTTTGCTCCTTGCCTTCCAAGGTCAACTAAGTTCCAGGGAACTATGGAGCATCTCTCAAAATGTCCTGTAACTGTGGTGAGTCACCTGTCCTCCTGTTTGGGGAGGACATGGAGACCCCACCAGATGAACTTGATCCAATGTCCAGTCTACAAAGAGGAGGGTCAACACAGGGGAAACATTTCCTTCATGCTTCCAAGTGAAGCCAGTCACGATCAAGGACCTTTGACTTATCTTCACCTAGATGGAATACAAGAAAGGAGCCAGGAGCTATTCTCAAGCCCATGTGACCTCTGAGGAACAGATCCTCAAATGACTTTAAGAGTAAAAATAAATTGGTTTATTTGGGCCAACTGTATGGTCTTAAACACCCCAAAGGAAAGTATAACCAAAGATTAAAGTGATCAGTATATTTCTTTTAAGAGTCCATGTGTATAGCTAAAGGCTACATAAAAAGAAACAATGCCACACAGGAGATACTTTCCTTTGAGTTGCTGGCCAGGGTGCCCCAAGAGACTCCCAGCATAGAACTGGGAAAATGAACAGCAGATCCCAATCTTATGTAAAGGAATGCTGGCAACTGATTGTTGCTAGATGAGGAAGAGCTGATCTTCCTAAAACAAGGAACTCTAGATAGGCTGACTAGACTCAGCTGATGGGCTTGCACTGGGTAATGGCTGGGGATGCTGATAACCTAGTAGACAGTAATAGGGAAGACAGAATATATGGTCTCCAGTCTGGGTGGGGTGGATATGGTAGGGCACCATTTGGGATGCGGGTATAAAGATAAATAAGATTGTTCGGGATGTTCTGTATGAAATACACACACACACACACACACACACACACACACACACACACACACAAGGGGGTGGGGGGAGAGGGGAATAACAGGATTTTTTTTCTAAGGAGTGTAGGTATTCCTCCTCCTCTCACCTGTGGTCCAATTAGAAGGCCTATGAAGGTCACTTGAGACATTAACTTCAGTTTGTCTTGAAGAACTTGGCTTTTGCCAGGTAGTTCTAGAAGTTGCCAGAAGTTGTAGTTTGGGCCAAAATCAGAAGATAAGGCCTTGAAATCCAAGTGGGTCTTTTTGCCCAAGGATCCCTCCAAGAGAATATCACTAAAACCTCTCTTCCCACAGCTGCTGTAAAAGTCAGAGTGTCCACAGACCCAAATGGCTGCCAGGACTCATCATCAGAGGCCGAGGTTTGGCACAACCTATGAGAGTCTGCTGAGCCACTCAGAGCTGTAGGGGATACTCACAGTTGTGTCGCAATGAACGATCCAAACAAAGGCTTTGAGGAGTCTAGAGTTTGTCAGTTATGGCCTGTGGAAGCTAGTGATGCAAGGTCAGGCAGATAAAAGCTGTGGAACAAGGAGAGTTGCTTCAGCAAAAGATTCCACTTGACTGTGGAAGGCACCTTTATGAACAACATTAAAGACCAAAGAACATCACTTATGAGATTGTGTTCACAATATGGGGAACTGAAGTGACTGAAATTCCAATTTACACAAGTAGTTGTAAGAAAAGATGCCTTGCCTTGGTAACATTGATGACTCAGTGGCTAGAACTGACAAATACGCATAGGATAGCCCTGCTGTGATGCCAGGGTGACCAACCAGCAGACACTGGTGTCTCATCCAGTCATAGGTTCCTGTTGATCTAGAAACTGGTGGTAACTGTGAAACTGGCTTTGGTGGCAGTGACCACTTTCACTTTCCACGGTGGCTTCAGTGGCCGCTGTAATGACGTTAAGTTTGCTGACTGTGGGAATGATTTAGATGGATTTGGAAATGAGGAAATTATTATTTTTATTTTATTAATTATTTTTATTTGATGTGTATAAATGTACTGCCTGCATGTATGTAAGTGTACCCATGTCATGCAATGCCCATGGAAGTCAGAGGAGGGCATATGATCCCCTGAAACTGGAGTTAAGGACTGTGATTAGTTGCCTTGTAGGTGCTGGGAACCAAACCTGGGTCCTTTGCTAGAGCAGCCAGTGCCCTTAACCATTGAACCATCTCTCCAGCCTGAGAAAATCATTTTGGAGGCAGTAGAAGCTACAAAGATTTTGGCAGTGACACAAGCGGTTTTCAAATATAGGACAGAGGAAAGAAGGAAGGCAGAGGTCAAAGCCCTGGCCTCATGGTACTGGAGACCAAGAATTTCCAAACTGTGAAACTTAGATCGCTATGATGGTTTCAGTAGCAGCAGAGCTATGGCAGGGGCAGGAGGATGTGTGTGTGTGTGTGTGTGTGTGTGTGTGTGTACGTGTGCATGTGTGTGTATACGTGTGCATGTGCATAGGGATCCTGTTTGGGATTTATGTGATCCATCAATAAATTTGTACTTCATAAAGCCACTCACAGTAGGAGTTCTGTGACAGTGACTCTCGGGCTGAAGCTAGCACTCCTTGAGGAAGTATGGTATCTTCTCTTTCTCCCCTGTGTCTTGCCCACAGGAGCTGGCTCCATAGAAGAACAGGAGCCATTTGGTTTGCTTTTTTCTTTTTTTTAAGAAGATGCATTTATTCAGCATTATGATCAGGCTATTACATTTAAGAAATAACAGGATGGAAACAGAAAAAGTACAGTAAGATCCCTTTTGTGGGGGAAATTATTATTATTATCATCATCATCATCATCATCATTATTACTATCATCATTATTATTATAATTGTTGTTTTTTGAGACAGGGTCTCTCTGTAGTCCCAGCTGCCCAGGAACTCACTATCTAGACCAGGTTGGCCTCAATCTCACAGAGCTCCACCTGTCTCTGCCTCCTAAATGCTGGGATTAAAGATGTACACCATCACGCCTGGAATTTGGGGGGGGGGCGTAATTCTTTAAATATCCCACAGAGTAGAAACCAAAGCAACCTGCTATACAATTATTCTCCATTTTCCCAGCAGCTAGATCATCTCCTTCTGTGACTGGCTGAGCTCACAAATCAGCTGTTGTAGTGTTCCTGCTATGGGCAGCTGTCCCCCACAACAAAGTCCGAGGCTAACCCGGTCCCAGTCTTGTGTTACAACCATCAGACTGAAATGCTTCAAGTCCAAGGAGAAAGGGTAGCAGAGAAGTTGGTATGCATATCTGTGTGCACCACCTGACTGAGCCACTATCCAGATGCCACTTGCCACACGTATCTACAAGGGAGGTTAGGAAGGAAGGCAGTCTGTTCTCAGGGTGAGCTGGGAAGCATTTGCTGTACTGTGCGTAGTAAGCAAACAGTTCGTTCCTTGTCCACTTTTGAAAATTTTTATTTATTTTTATTTTATGTGCATGAGTGTATTGCCTGCATGTATGTAAGTGAAACTGTATCATTCAATGCCCATGGAGAGCAGAAAAGGGTGTTACATTCCCTGGAACTGAAGTTATGGATAGTTGTTAGCTACTATGTGGGTGCTGGGATTCAAACCCGGGTCCTCTGCAAGAGCAGCCAGCACTCTTAACCACTGATTCATCTCTCCAGCCCCTCCTTGCCCATTTTTTATTGAGAGCCTAAAATAAATGGGATCTTGGCTCTGTGGCTAGCGTTGGAAAATCTTCGTGATCTGACAAAAACTTTCGTTGTAATTAGTTTACTGCAATAAGCTGTCGTCTGGAATGGAAAAGTCTAAGAAAGATCTGCAGTAGTCCTTGCCCAGAGTGCACAGGCCTGCTCACACCTGACCCTCACCTACCTCCTCACCTGCCTCATCTCCCAGCTCTGCTCCTGTGTCTTCACACACACCCGCAGCACCTCCTTAGGAGGCTCTCTGTTCCTGAGCGCATCGTGGATTTTTGTTGCGCTCTCCTTTGTTCCACTGCTCCAACTCTCTGAGATGACTTTGTCCCATCTCTTCTTATGCTCCACACAACTCCCAAGTACTAGGGATGTGAAAACCAAAAGGGAGAGAGAGAAAGTGAGCAATGTTTTGCCTCTCTGAGCAGCACAGCCTGACTGGGGATTCGGCTTCTCTGCGACGCCTGGTTCTGTTTCCTCTCATACCACGTTTTGCTCTTCTTTACAAACAAGCTCCAGTACAAGACCCTGCTTCTTCACTGGGCAAATGTGCATACACTTAGGCTTGTGTTTTCAAATCTTTTGGCCTTGGGACATTTCATGTGGTTAAGAATTATTCATGAGAAAATCTTCACAACCAGGGGCTGTGAAGAGCTCTTAGGATTGATGACAAAGGCAGGATCCAGTGCAAAATCAACAAATCCAATTTTTAAAAAGCATGAAGAAAATAGGTACAAACAATGTCTTTTGAAAAAAATATATCCTGAATATAAAAGAACTCTTGGATCCAAATAGTAAGATAATAAATAAAGAATTCAATAAAGAACACGGGCAAAGGACTCAAACAACACTTGCTCAAAGGTAAATAAGGAGAAGTGAATGAAAAGAAATGTAATGCCATTCACTTTTAGGGGAATTCGATACCATTACACGCCCACCAACCGGCCAAATTAAAACAAGCTGCCAACAAAAAATGCTGAAGGGACTATGAAGTAACTGGGTCTTTTCATTGTTGAGGGGAAGAAAACTTTGTACAGCTACTCTGGAAACATCAGGTGGTTTCTTACACAGTTAAATATATCTCCCTACTTGACATACCAAATACATGTTCTTGGCATTAGCCTAGAAAAAAATAAAAACTATGTGTACACAAAAATCTAGACACAAATATCCACAATAGCTTTATTCAAAATAACCAAACCCTGAAAATAGTACAAATGCCCTTTGACAGGTGAATGAACAAAGAAACCAATACATCCATTCAATGGCATGCTACTCAGAAAATTAAAAGAAACAAATTATGTGTATATGCTACTACAGGACTGGATCTTTCTAAAAAAATTATGTGTGTGTGTGGGGGTGCATATGCCACACCCATAGACACCAGAAGAATGTGCCAGTCCCCTGGCACTGGAGTTATAGGCAGTTATGAACTGCCTGATGTGGATGCTGGGAACCTAACGCTGGCCCCTCTGGAAGAGCTGCAATAGCTCTTAATCCTGGAGTCATCTCTCTGGCCCCCTGGACTTGATTTTAATACTGTCATACTAAATAAAATAAGACTGTCTTAGAACATTATATCCTTTATGATTCTACTTGCATGCATCCTAAAAGTGGCAGAATCATAATGATAGAGAATAGATAGGCAGTTACAGGAGTTAAGAGTTGGGATGAGGGTGTACCTATAATGAACACACCAGATTCGTTGTGGTGATGGAACAGTTTTGCATGCTGGTCAAAGTCATAACTCTGTGAATCTGTAGGTGAAATAAGACTATAGACTGTGCATGACTATGCACACATAAACAAAGAAATCCATGTAAATAAAATACAAATGAGCTGGGTGTGGTTGCACAGGCCTGTAATCCCAGAACTTAGGAGGTGAAAATAAGAAGGCCAAAGGTTTGTGGCCAGCCTGGACTAGATAGAGAGGCCCAGTCTCAACCAAACCAAACCTGCCAGCCAACCAACTAACCAACCAACCCACCCCAGTCATCTTGTAAGTTTTGACAATGGACTGTCACCACATCATGAAAAGGAGTTGGCAAAGGATACATAGGTTCTTTCCGTGCTGTGTTTTGATGCTTCTGGAATTTTATACATTTTGACATAATTGAGATCCCAGAAGACTTTGCGTTCTCTTTGCTGATACATATAATACTGGTTGTATTTACTGCATTCAAAATTAATTCTGAAACTTATTTAACACAGTTACTCATCTAAAAATAACAGCAAACCAACTATCAATGATGAAATAATACATTTGGTGAAGAATAACCATCTTCCAAGATGAAGGTACAAAGAGGGGAATCACCCAATATTCTGCAAATTTCTATCACACGCATCTGGCTTCATGGAGGACAGTTGGGTTGGCCCTGTCTGCTGCATTCATCCATGATGACTTCAAACCATCTCCAGGGAGTCTATTGTGCATTCAAGGGAGAAAGACGATGGGAAGGCAGATGACATGTTCATTTTACTATGAAAAGAGTTTGGACCTTGTGGACCCTCTCAAAGGGTCTTGGAAATACTCCAGGGTCCCTGATTCTACATTTAAGAACTTCTTTTCTAGGTTAACACATATTCCACAATATTCTTGCTATTTGTTTTTGTGTCTGTCCTTTGTAAAACCATTAGTTGCATCAAGAGTAAGGGCTCTGAGTTTACCTTCTTCCCTGGAGGCCAGGACTATGCCAAATATTTAGACGTAACTTAGTACTCTGGTCAAGAGAACAAAGAAAGCGCAAAGGAAACATTTGTTATTCTGGGTTTTTTCTTTTGTCTTTAAAGCTCTGTAGGTGATTACAGTTTTTAAAGTTTAAAGGGAAAATCTAAGTCTCAAGAGATGAGCTGCCTGTAGGAGGTCAGTTGGTCCAGGACACATTGGACAACCTTTGAGGGACTCAACAACAAGCCAAGTTATTTGCATTCAGAGTGTTCCAACTGACTTTTCCCTCCCCTTGTCTCCTGCCATCCCCGATTTTTATGTTCCTTGTCAGGACACAGGAGAACATACAGGATATATAGCACATGTTGCAAGGTCTGCGAGGGCTCTTTGCAGAACCAGGCACAGCCAGGATCAATTAAGTAACAAGGAAGGTAGAAAATATAGCTGCAGCTGGAACAAATCAGTTAGTCAGGCACTCGGGCTGCAGCCCATAAAAGGTCAGCAGGCAAGGGGCGTGAGTAACTGCCAGTGAGGCTCTCCACTCCTTGGAGTCAGAGGTGCTGTGAGATCCCGCATCCTGGAGTCCTTATTTCCAGTTGAGTGCATGAGCCTTGCATGGTAAGATTGCGCTGTGACTCTTGCAAACAAAGGTCCAAGTCAGGACCCGATTATCCTTCTCATCTGGGTTCTGCAGTTGATTGCTTCCCACCCCCTCCTTTGGATGAGTTATTCCACAGTGACAGGTTGGTTTTATGGGCTGGAGGCGGGCCTTAACTACTAAATTTCAATGTGTGAAAGGAGCTCAACCTGTGCTTGAATTGAGGGGGCTTCTTGGAAGGAGGGCAGAGCAGCAACAGTCCTAACACAAAGCAAAAGTTCCCACTTCAGCTACCCACATGAGTGTTATGAATAAGATCATATTACAGTTTAATTCCCACCACAAAGAACTTCTTGGCAAAGTGATTAGCTACCAGCTCTTTGCTTGTTCAATAGCAAGGGATCATTACAGCACAGTAACATTCAATGTGGCACCCTAAGCGTTTCTCAGAATAATTATTCCATATTCATAAATGTGCATATACACATATACATTATAGTTGGTTTTCAGTGCAAATATCTAAGCAGTTATGTACAAATGGTTGTTGAATTTCCTTGTATTGAGCACACGTCGCTATTTTGCTCAGCATTTTAGAACATAATTAGGGAAGGAAACCCCAATTCAGAAAGAATTTTCACCAACACAGGAGTATAAACCAAAATCCAAATGACCATATCTACTAAAAATTTATGCTCCCATTTGACAAATAATGATCATATACCTTTACCAGGTGAGATGGAGACCACAGACATCAATAAAATTATCTGGTATCATTCAAAGGTGCCCACTGGGAAATAAGGTGACACTTAGTAAGATTCCCTAGGAGAAAGTTGTCACCTCTGACCAGTGTCTTGTTGATGGGTGGAGCCCTACAGGAGATCTTTGTCTTACAATGCACTTTTATACACAGGGTATACATTTTAGGGTTTTCAATATCCTGTGAGTTATCTTTTGGACTCAATTCAAAAGCATCAGGCTGTATATTCATGATCATAAGCTAGTAGGGAATAAAAATGAGGCTCAGATTTAGCTTTTGGCTGTAGAAAGCTTTCTTAAACTACTTTGGGATGAGACGGTGTATGTGAAGGATGTTGGAAAGTTGCACACAGAGGTGAGATGCTGCCATCATTAACATTTAAGTGTCTTCTGTAAAGTAAGAAGTGCAGTGGGGTTGGAAGGGTGTATTCCTTTGCCTCTTCGCCCTTTCAAACAACTTCATGTCTCAATACATTCCTCCCCCTTCAGTATTTATGGAGTGCTCAATGTGACCAGCTTTGTGGCTTGGCCATTAAAAGAAAAGGACATAATACATTATCTTAGTTCATTTGTGTGTGGGAGTGAACGGGGCATAGTTGAAATGGAGACCTTGGGATTTCACAGCAAACATTCTAGGAAGGGAAACGTGTATGACAGAAGCTGGTTGGTTGAGTCAGGATATGTTTTGGAAGGAAATACTCAGGGCACAGCTCATAGTAGGGTGTTGGAGCTAAGGCAATGAGGTCTGCAGGGTAGATAAGAAGGCATCATCCCCAACAAGAGAGAGTACAAATCTGCCTTTAAGACTTCAGGTAATGTGAAGATGAGAGTTCTTGTAAGAGAGAAGATCAGAGCATGTTCCAAAGCACTTTTGCGTATGTATTGGACCATGACTTCTTAGAAGGGGGTGTGGAGTGTGTGTGTGTGTGTGTGTGTGTGTTGGGGCTGGGGTTCTGGAAAGAATATGCAAGAAAAGAAGCATTCTGCTGAGTCCACCTCAGGGCCCTGACACATTGGATCAGCTAAATTATCATTTGAGTCTTTGTCCTGAGCCTCAGTTTCTCCTTGCATGATGGGAAGATGGAGACAAATCTCAGCCCCTGCAGACCCTGCTGTGTGACTCCCACAACAACATGGATGCATGCCTGGAGGTCCAAAGCAACTCTCCAAACTCGATGGTGAGAGAGAAAGGGTCTACCACTTTGACTTTCACTGATAACTAGTGAGCAGCAATTCTCCTGCAGGAGCCTATTTTTCAAATGACTGAAGCAGTGGTGCCTAGAAAAATGGTGCTTTTAGCTCAGGTCCTCTGTCAAAGGATCTGTAATATGGAAAGAATCTTGGGCAATTACACACACACACACACACACACACACACACACACACACACACTTTTCAGGAGGGAACCCACAGGTCTGGCCTCATTCTACCACCCAGAGATGGAATCACAAATCCCAGAACCCAAATAATCCAGTTTCATAGCTTGCTTTGTCTCTGCTGACAGACCAGCCACGGAGCTCCCTGCCTAACACTGGCTTTCTGGCTCCCTGGGTTTCTCGACTTTAGGGCATATTCACTCCAGTACATGGTACAAATTAATTTTGTTTCTAAAATAGGGGTGGTAAATAAGAATGACTAGAGGGAGTCCAGGGTGTTCATGTGGCCGACATTTATGACAGTATTTACAGAACTAGTCCAGGGTGGCAGGGTTTGTGGAAGCGCAGTGGGGTAGGGAACATTGATTTGCCATAGCAACGGAAGTGGGAAGGCAGCACAAAGCGAGTTTTCTTTTCTTGAGTTTCTGGAGCACCTTGCCCAGGGGTCCCTCGGGTGTGATGCACGTGCCGCTTTTTCCTCCTCTCTATTCCTCCTCTTTATCGTGTTTTCTTGTTGTTGTTTATTTGATTGTTTGAGGCAATATTGGGGGTTGAATCTGGGGCCTCACACATGCCAAACAAATGCTCTACCACTGAGCCACATCACTCCTCTCCTTTTTGGAAAATGTTTAAGTTCTAGATGCTGGAGAGATGGCTCAGTGGTTAAAAGCACTGGCTGCTTTTGCCTAAGATCTGGGTTCAATTTTAACACCCATATGGCAGCTAGCAACTGTCCATAACTCGATTTCCAGGAGATCCAAAGCCCTCTTCTGGCCTTCCATGGGCACTGGTGGACTTATATACCTGTAGGCAAACACTCATACACATACAAATAAATAAATAAAATTTTACAAAGATGTTTAGTGTCAAACCAATGTTTGATTGAAGTTTTACTGAGGAATCAATGAATTTACTGAGCTTACTTACCAAGATAACTGAGGGGTTGCTGAGGTGTGTGAATGACCTGAGGGTCATGTGCACTGGAAAGCCTTTACCCAGCGTGGGTCAAGCCTTCTCTTCCTAGCCTTCCCCAGACTTTAGCTATCTCCAAATCCAGAAGACCATGTGTGATTGGGGCCAAATTACATACAGTTGGCTGGCAACAGTGCTGGATAATCCGGTGAGGGTCCAATGACCCTGCTGGCCCCTCCTTTAATGAATGAGCACAACTGACAACAAGCCCAATTGTGATGATGTTTGGCAATCAGGCACTGCTGAAGTCGTGACTGAAAAATTGTGTGTATACATATGTGTCTGTATGTCTCTGTGTGTGGGAGGGATGGTATGTGCATGTAAATAGGGTGCCCATAGGGACTAGAAGAGGGCATCAGATCTCCTGGAGCTGAAATTACCAGTTGTGAGCAATCCAATGTGAGTGCTGGGAACTGGGTTCAAGTTTTCTGCAAGAGCAATATGCATTCTTAATCTCTGAGCCATCTCCTCAGCCACCTTTTAAAATTTTTGACAAAGAATATCCTTAAGTTACCCAGGCTATCATGGAACTCACTTGTAGTCTGGGTGGGCTTTGAACTGGCAGTCCTCCTAGCCCAGCTCTTCAAGTAGCTGGCCTTGCAGGGCTGAGTCCTCAGGCCCACCTTGTCCTCTCATTTCTTCTGTGGTCCCCGTTCCCTACCTTGAGGACTCTACAGAACTCTGGCCATGGTTGCATCTGAGGCACAGATAGGACTATGTCTAGGAGAGCTCATATGCTCTTTCCTAGGGCTGCTGTAGAAATGTACCATAAACACAGTGGCTTAGACAACAGAAATCTGTTCTTTCATAGATCTGGAGACCAGAGGTCTGAGTCAAGCTGTTGCAAAGCCACTGAAGGCTACAGAGAAGATTATTTTCTTGCCTTTTCCTGCTTCTGCTGGATGTGAGCAAGCCTTGGTGCTCCTTGGTATATGCTGATGAATCTCTCCAACGCTGCCCTCACCATCACAGGGCCTCTCTTCCTTTACTATCTCTGTGTATTTTCCTCTAATGAAGACAACAGACATTTTAGACTTTAGGGCCACCCAGTCGCACTACGACTTCATCTTAACTAATTCATCTGCAAAGAAAAAAAGTGTTCAAATAAAGTCTTTTTGTTCTGGATAGACATGGATTTCGGGGGCATCCTGGGCCAGTGGGGGTAGACACAGTGGTTTGAGATTGGATTCTACAGGTGGATATCTGACCATCCTGCATCCTATGGCTTTTGAATTTGTTCTTTTTCAGTATAGGTGAGGTTATCCTCAAAGCTTCCTGGGACTCAGTTCTTATCCATCACTTCTAAGTCCAGACTCTTGTCTTCTTTTTACTTGCCAAACAAAATATGTTTCTAGTTTGCTTCTCATTGCTGCAATAAAACACTCTGACCAGAAGTAATTTAGGGAAGAAAGGGCTTATTTAAGCTTATACTTCTAGATAATAGTTCATCACATAGTAAAGTCAAGGCAGGAACTTGGAGCAGAAACCATGGAGGGATGGTGCTTACTGACTTGCTTGCAGACTCATGCTCAACTACCTTACGCAGCTCAGACCCACCACTATGGATGGTGCTCTATACACAGTGGGCTGGGCTTTCCCACATTAATTATCAATCAAGACAATCAATCTTTCACACACATAGCCACAGGCTGGTCTGACCTGGGAAATCCTTCAATTGAAGTTCCCTCTTCCCAGGTGATTCTAAGTTTTGTCAGGTTAACAATAAAATTAACCAGGAAAAGGACATTTAAAACTGAGTGGTTGGAATCTTGTTTGCTATTATTTCCCCTGAAGGAAATAACACATTTTCCTCCTTGTCGGATATCACCAACAACCCTAGCCTTTCACATTTCAGACAAAATACTTGGCAAAGTATGTTTTCCACATTCCCTCCCCAAGGCCGTGGTTTAGCCTCTTTCATCATCTTCGGTGTCTACAGCATTGTGAGACAAGTTCTGTGAGGTCTACCATGTTAGTTACTAGTTACTTTTGTCACTGCTATGTTCACATACCTAATGCGAAGCAGCTTAAGCAGGAATGGGCTTACTTGCCTCACTGAAGGTACAAGCCACCATGGCAGGGAAGGCACCATGGCAGGCAGAACTACAGCTGTGGCAGTGGGCCCTTGCTCACATCTGGACAGGTCAGGAAGTAGAGGCAGGAAAGAAAGCAGGAGATAGATTTGGGCTAGGAACCTTAAGGCCCACCCCCAACAACCCAATTCCTCCAAATAGGCTTCCCAAAGGTTCCACAACCTCTCAAAACAGCATCAACCACTGGGGACCAACACATGTGCCCAAAAGATCTGTTTAGGCTTCTGCCCCTGCAGGGCTCTGCAAATGCCTGTTCTCCTGCCTGCCCTGCAGATGACCTGACACTACATTTTCTCCCACTGTTTCCTTCATCTTTCTTCTGCTTCTCTTGGTCCTCAGAGGAAGAAAACCTGAAACAGAAGAAATTCAGAGGTGCTTATCACCTTTCCCCAGCCTCTGGGGTGAAAATCTTATGCAGAAAGTCTGGTTCTAAAATGTTAATCAAGCCATATTCGTGGGGATACAGTGTTCACAGGAAGATAGAAATAAGTTGTATGGATGATGGTTCTCTGTCTCTTTGTCTTCCTCTCCCCTCCCCTCCCCTCCCCTCTCCTTCTCTAATATTTAGGATAAAATATTGTCTAGACTCTAGTGAAAACGTCTTCACTGCTCTTCTCACTCTTTCACTGTTCCTTTAAAAAGTGAAACAGGAGCTGGGGAAGCTGCATGTTCCTGGGTTCTCCAGAGAAGCAAAGCCCATATAGATATACACAAAGAGATTCTTCATAGGGGATTGGCTTACACAGCTATGCAGACCCAGATGTCCAAAGTCTGCCATCTGTATACTAGGGCCCAGGAAGGCTGATGTTGTTGTTCCTGTTTAAAGACTGAGGAACAGGGTGTTAATCTTGTAAGTTCTACTTCCAGCCCACCTGGAATTCACCATGTGAACCAGGCTGGCCTTGAGGCCTTGATCTCACAGAGATCTGCCTGCCTCTGCCTCCCTGGGATTAAAAGTACACCATACCCAGCACTAACCCACAGCCAACATCATTCTAAATGGAGAAAAACTGGAAGCATTCCCATTGAAATCAGGAACCAGACAAGGCTGCCCACTATCCCCACTTCTCTTTAACATAGTACTTGAAACTCTTGCAAGAGCAATAAGAC
>NW_008331789.1:3241782-3253228 GCF_000622305.1 Nannospalax galili
GGATCACTTATCACTGTTGTTTGTGTGTGTGTGTGTGTGTGTGTGTGTGCAGGTTGTTCGTGGACATAGCTGAGTTTATTTTTTTTCCTTCTGTCTTGTCTTTATTTTTATTGTTTGAGAATTTCACACATGCATATAATGTGTTTTGATCATATGTATCCCACATTCCCTCCCTTAACAATTCCTCCCATTTCCACAGCCACTGCTCCCTCTCAATTTTGTATGTTCTTTTTAAAAACTCACTGGTCCACTTAGTGCTGTCAGGATTTATGGGTGCAAGATTTATGGGTGTACTTGATGAGGGGGCTGGACAGATGACTCATTGGTTAAGAGCACTAGCTGATCTTGAGAGACTGGGATTTAGTTCCCAGCACCCACATGGTGGCTAACAACCATCTATGACTTCAGTTCCAGGGGATTTGGTCTCTGTGGGGCACTGTACACACATGGTGCACAGATATACATGCAGGCAAATGCCCATACAAATTAAAAATAAATAAAAATAATTAATGAAATAATAAAAATAAATTTACAAAAAAGACCATGTACTAGAGCATGGCATTTTAGAGGCCACATCCCTGAAGACAATTGTCTCTGTCTCTCCCAGAAACTATCAGTTGCCAATAACAACTCAGCTAGGGTGGGGCTTTTTTACCTCCTCCCTACCCATACTGGGATTTTGTCTGGATTGATCTTGCTCAGGTCTCATGTATGTAGTCACAGCTGCTGTGAGTTCATGTGTGTAATATCCCTGTTGAAGCCACCCACTACCTCTGGCTCTTACAGTCTTTCTCCCGCCTCCTCCACCACATCCCTGACCCTTGGGAGGAGGGGGTGATATAGGTGTCCCATTTAGGACTGAGATCTCAGTCTCTTGTTCTCTGCGTATTGGCCAGTTGTAGGTCTCTGTTAATTGCCACCAACCGCAAGAGGACGGTTCTCTGAAGAAGGTTGAGTTGTTGGTCAGTTGGGGTTCCCTAGACACCCAACCTTCACAGGCTATTGTCATTGCTCTTGGTTGCCCTCTAGCGCTTCATAGTAAGACCCTCTCACTGAGTTCCTATATATTCGGGTCATAAATCATGATACTGACCTTGAAGCTCCATTCCTAGCTTTCATAGCACTGGAAGGTGTTATGCATGCTATGGAGGTGGTAAAGTAATCAACAGTATTACCCAGCTGTGGACCCTGCAAGCTATAATAGTGAGTGGCCTGGTAGGATATGCCCACTGCGGCAATAGTGGCATGAATGTTATGAGAGTAATTAACACTTTCTGAATTGATTTAAAACCTGCTCCACAAGACAGAGCTAATGCCTGGCACCATGAATGCTGTTAGGAACTCATGGCTGGGTAGGTTGTAGGCCCTAGGGGAGAACCTATTGCTGTTATTCTGCTAAATGGACATAGTAGTAAATCACATCCTAAGTACTTATCTTTATACCCATAGATTAGTACATCTGTAAACACCACTGAGTTTTGAAGATTAAAGTTTCAGCTGTCAGAACTAGGCATGGTGGCACACACCTTTAATCCCAGCACTGGGAGACAGAAACAGGAGGATCTCTGTGAGATTGAGGCCAGCCTAGTTTACATAGCAAGTTCCCAGCCAGCTGATGCTACAGGGAGACCCTGTCTCAAACAAACAAACAAACAAAAACAAAACAAAAAAGAAAGATTCAGCTGTCTACAAGTCACCTTTTGGACCAACCCTCAGGTGTGACTATAGGAATAGGACAGAATCTGAGGGCTTAGAATCTTAGGTTCTTTCTGTAAAGGAAGCTCTTCACTTACTTTTGAGTGACCCTATGCTAGGTCCTGACTGAAAGTAACTCAGTATTTCTTCAATGGCTTTTCATTATTCTTAGAGGAACTTTTCAATATGGTTTTTGGTAATTTCATTCCTCCAAATATTATGCATTTTAAAAATACAGATATGCTAAATATTTGTGGGCTCTATTTGTGCTTTACACAAGAAAAAATTAAGATTTTTGTGTGTTCCTTTGGGAGTGATATTGCCCCTATGGAGCATACCTTACCTAACTGGGGATTTTTTGCTGACCAAAGAATAATGAGGCTTGTTTTAAAACATCCTCCATGGGCCTATAGACTTGTCATGTTTGTCTTAGCTTCTAGAATTGCTATAATAAAATACCAAAAGCCAGATATCTTAGATAGCAAACAATCCTTTATCGAATCCTGGAGGCTGAGATCAGTGCCAGCATGGTCAGTCCTGGTGAAAAATTTCCTGCTAGTTAGCAAGGATCTTCAAGTGCCTCATTCCTTTACGGCCCCCAGGCCTCAGAACCACTATGTCCTTTGGGGACTTTCTGTTCACATCCTAGCAGACAGCAGTACCCCTCACTTTTCCCCTCTGTCAGCTCACGTTGCTTTCTCTTTCCCTGCACACCGCTTTCTGCAGTTACCTGTTTACTTGTTTCCTTATGTTATCTTTGCCCACTAGAAGGTAAAATTTCCTGAAAGGGTTCATTTATTGTATTCACTACTGTATATCCTAAGTACTTAAAATGGTTCCTGGTGCATAGCAAGCACTCAATCAACATGGACTTATGGAGGAAATAGTGCCTTCTTCTGTCACTGACTACAAGAATAATGAGTAGACACTGTTGTACACCTTTGCAAGGAGGAAGATCTTGATCCCTCACACATGCACAGTGCTCTACAGCTTCAAGGGAGACATCCCCCCTTTCCCATTTTCCCATCCAAGCCTCTCAGCCTTCCAGGCAGGGCAGGTACCGTTAGCCCTACTGTGTTGGGAAGATCTTTTCAGATGCATGTATCCAGCTGGTGAAACTAAGGCCTCCTGACCCATGGCCAGCCTCTTTCCATTACTCCCATTACTGAGCCTTGGCTTCTAACCTTAGATGGAAGAAGATGGCTTAGCTCCTCTGAAAGTCAGGCTCTGGGTGAGATATTGATTTGACTGATGGCCACAAGGCCTTGGGCTGCACTTAGGAGTAACTGGAAGAGGGTGGTCCCCTCAGCTCCTTGGCCTGGTCCCAGCCTTCTTCCAGGTATCAGAAGCTGTCTGCATCCTTAGGCTTGAAAGGCAGCTCTGCACCAGTGATTGGGCAGGGGCACATCTTCACAGCGTGTCTGTAGTAACGAGGAGACAGCTTGGGCATGGAGGGGGGGACAGTGGCAGCTTTCATCCCAGCAGTGGTGCCTTGCCTTTGGAAGGGGCTTTCTTAGAAGACACAATGGGTCCTCTCCTGGGGAGTTTTCAGAATCATGCACAATCCACAGAGACACAGTTTGGTTTTGAATAATGGGACACAACCTGAATGTCTAACAGTATGGGAATGGTCAAGTAAAGAAGAGCAATAGAATGCCATCCATTATGAATATTAGATACAAATAATTAACAGTGATCTTGAAAAATTAAACACCAACAAAATAGCAGGTAATAAAAGCAAGATGCAGAAATAATATGTGTCCTCTGCTGAAATGTAGAGGCAAAGCAGGTAGAGACAGAGAGCAAAGAAAGACATTCAGGTGAGTTGAGGGAGACTGAGTTACAGGTCACAGTGGTGACTGTGGCTGTGCTTGTTCCCTTTTTTCTCTAATTTTTCTATATTGTGATATTTATGTAATTGATAACATTTATATAGGTTATTGTTTAATAATATTCATTTAATAAAAGCACTAAGTGATATTTTTGTAAGTCATGTTAAACATTTAGAAATGCAATAAAAAAGGAAAAGCTTAAAGCTTATTAGTACTGGAGCCTAGGAGGTGGCTCAGCAGATGAAGCCCTTGCTGTGTAAGCGTGAGGACCTGAGTTCAGAGCCCTACAACTTATGCAAATGTCAGGTAGGGGTGGTGATCTGCCTCTGAGTCTAGTGATTGGAAGGTGGAGACAGGGCAATGATGGAGCAAGCTGGCTGGCTGAATAAGCCCTGTGGGTAAGTTGAGAGGCCTTGCCTCAATGAGTAAGGTAGAGTGGTCAAGGAAGATGACTGACACTGGCCCTGGACCTCTGTACATACATGTACACTTGCACACCCACACAGATACATGTACCAACAGACATGAACATGCATCTACTCATGTACATAGTGCACCCACGTTAGCACATATGTGAACATGCAGGCCCATTGTCCATGAATGACACACACATATACACATGAAGAAAAAAATTTACTGGTGTTTTTACCTCTGGTAATACATCGGGTCATAGCCTTATGATTTTCTCTATAGGCATAGAAATCTACATATATCATAAATCTACAAAAATCAAATTAAACTACACCTATAGTTTGTGATCTGTATTTTACTCGGTAATAATTTATACATATTTTAGTATGTTAATGTCTTCCTACAATATCATTTAGAATCTGTATAGTTGTTTTGTGTAAATATGTCACTATCTAGCTTATTTTCTTAGGCATGTTTAGATTATTTATTTTTTGACATTCTTACTTGATGATTAATTTTCCCTCCATATTCTTGTTTGCTTAAGATTCTTAAGGGGTGATTTTTGTGTTAGAGCATGCACAGTTTTAACTATATATATGGCTGGCGAGAGGGCTCACCAGATAAAGGCGGTTGCCGCCAATACAGATGACTTGAATTCAATCCGCAGGACCCACATGGTGGAAGGAGAGAACTGAATCCTTCATATTGTTCTCTAACCTCATATGCAGGCTGTGACATTTGAGCACCCACATGCATACTAAATAAATAAATGTAAAAAATATCTTATTTAAAAAGAATGTACATACATATAGATTATAAGTTTCCTCATTTCTTACCAAAAGATTGGTGATAAACAATCAAAAGATTGGTGATAAAAATGATCATTTTTGACAACTCTCCTCATTTAATATCTACAGGAAGGTTTGTTAAATGTTTTTCTAATGCCGTTTTTAAATTTTTTTATTTCTTGTGAATTTCATGTGAGACTGAATCTCCCCTTCCCTACAGTCATCAGTTGCCAGTAGTTCCTCAGTGAGGGTTGAGGTTTCATCCCCAAGTCTGTGTTGGGAAGCTTCCTTATAAAGCAGATACGATCAACACAGAGAATGACAGCTGGCCAACATGCAGAGAGTAAGAGGCTACAGATGCTTAGCTCTGAATAGGACACCTGTATCAAACCTCTGCCTCCCAAGTTCCAGGGATCATTGTGGAAGAGGGGTGGAAAGATCAAAAGAACCAGAGGAGCTGGAGGACCACAAGGAAACTAGTTTTCTAGTCAGCTGGTCAGTTCCTCATATGAACTCACAGCAATGGTGACAGCACCCACCAGTCCCACGAAAGCTCAAGCCAGACAATGCAGTTTTTAAAAAGCCTATTCAAATAGTTTGAGAAGAAGAAAACAGAGGATAGGGAGAGGGAGAGGCTGTTCTTATGGCTACCAGGTCCCAGGTAGGTTAAGCTGGTTTGGTTTAAGATGAAAACTTTTCTGGGATCGTCTCTGTACCTTGCTTCTTCTGAGGTGGGTCTCTCTTTTCCCTGTATAATGTCATCTCCATGTCCAGGTCAGGGAAGCAGGTAGGTAATGAGAACTGAGACCTGAGTCTTCTCAGTCCTAGCTGGGGCTATAAAGTACGTGCAGTCCACAGTGAACCTGGAAGTGGCCAGTGATGGCCCTCCTCTAGGACTCGGAACCAGAATGGGAGTGATATGAATGTTGTGGGTGACAAGAAGGGGAAGGGAGCTTCTTCCAAGCCGGTTCATGGTATGGCTGCAAGCACGACAGAGTGGGTACTGGGTTACTGAATGTAACAGCATACCATAAGGGATGGTTGCCATTTGAAAAGAGTGATCCAGTCATCCAAGCACTTGGGAGGTGGAGGCTGGAGAAGTGGGAGTTCAAGAACAGTCTCAGCCATATAGCGAGGGCAGCCTTAGACTACGTGGGACCCTGTCTCACAAAGAAAGCAAACACAAACAAAAAAGTTAACATCAAAACCCATACCATATTACATCTGTGTGTTGTTTTGTTTATTTCTAGACAGAGCCTGGCTATGTAGCCCAGGCTGATCTCAAACTCATGATCTCCTGCCTTGGACTCTCAAGTGCTGGAGTTACAGGTATACCACCACATCTGGCAACCTGTCTCTCTCTCTCTCTCTCTCTCTCTCTCTCTCTCTCTCTCTCTCTCTCAACATGGGTGCATGCATGCCACAGTATATAGGTTGAGTTCAGAGGACAACTTGGGAGCAGGGAGTCATTCATCCTTCCACCATGGGATCTGGGGATCAAACTCAGGTTGTCAGACTTGCAGACAAGCCCTTTTATCCACTGAGCCATCTTACCAGTCTATGTGTTCTTAAAAGCAGATTCACAGTTTGAGATTGCTCATGGGATAGAGGAGAGCTGTAATGTTTTACTTCTTTCTCTCTGTACCCCAATTTTTGAAAAAAAATACATAACCTAGCATGATCAATACTCCCCTTTAATCTTGGACAAAACTTAATCTCTAAGGATCAGTTTATCATCTGTAAAATGGGCTTATTAACTATAACTTTAATCAGCGGACAGGATAGGCATGCCATATATAAAGATAAAAACATCAGTGTTTCCTGTTTGGCTGGTTGTTTCCTATCAACACTAGGAAACAAACTGATAGGAAAGGAACCTAATTATTTGACAGTATTATTTTCCTTATTAATAAATATGGCTAGATATTCCTAAGTTTGAATACATACATTTAAGGTAAAGAAAAAAGCCTGCAAAAATATAAGGTAGATTAAGCCATTGACTTATGAGGTCCTCATTGGCCTGTGAGGTCCTTATTTGTCAGTAGATCCCTGGTGGTGTTTAATGTCCATCCTGTAGGGCTGCTCTTCTCAGTCTCTGGCCAGCATGCCGAAGGATGATTTCTTGAGTTTATCCAACAGATGACCATGGAGATGAACTCTGAAAAGTGCAGTGAACTGCCTGCAGTCCCCAAGCAGCTTAAGCTCACTCACCAGTTTCTTACAGAATTCTTTTTTTGTTTGTTTTCCCCCAGTTTTTAAAAAGAATGTGTTTTTTTAAGAATTTCATACATAAATTAATATTCATGTATTTACATCATTCCTACACATCCTACACCTCCAACTCCTCTCATGACCCCCCATGACTCTCTCCCAATTTTTTGTCCTCTTTTTTATTATTTACATTACATATATATATGTATATATATGTAATGCACTAAGTCCATTTAGTGTGCTTGTGTGTACATGTGTTTACGGGCTGCCCACTGGGGATATTATATAACCTATGCAGGAGCTTGTCCCTGAAGAAAACAAATTCTCTCTCCCTCAGGATCTGATTGCCTTTATCTCTTCATCTGGAGGAGGGAACCTGTGTTATTTCCACCATCCACATTGACATGTCAACTGGTGGTGTCATTGCATACAACACTGTTAAGCAACAATGTCGTGAAAATTTCATGGGCACAGCTTTCCTTTCATGTCCAGAATGTAGTATCTAACAGCAGGTATTCTGTTCTTCTGGCCCTTATAATACCCCGCCCCACTTCCGTATAGGGGTTTTTGTAACCAGTTGGGGCTAGGCACCACAGGGTCACTTACTATTACTTTTGATCAGTTGTAGAGCTTTGTAATAGTCTCCATTTGTTGCAAAAAGGTGCTTCTTTGATGAGTGGTAGGAGCTATACTTGTTTGTGGATATAAGGATATGTGTTTAGACTATAGTAAGAAATTATATTGGTCTAGGAAGCTGAGGGTAGTGACTTCTTCTCTAGGGTCTATGACATCTCCAACTATGTGTACAGTATCATGCTTGAATCCCCTCCTATTGAGCGGGCCTTCGATATAATTAGACAGCTGTTAATCACCCCCAAGATAAAAGTACCACTAGTATACCAATGCAGGCATTTTGCTGGGCCAGTCATTGTTGTGGTTTGTAGGTTTTACAATTGGGTAGAACCCTTGATTGTTTTTTCTCCCTTGATAGCTGGCATAGCACCTCTGATAACATGAGAGCCAGTCCTCAGGGAGGAGGCTTCCAGGTCAGTTCCAGCTCAATCACTCCAAGTCCTGTGACGGAAGTATGTGCTGTCTTAGCCAACAGGGTCTCTTACTTGTGCCCTGCATATGCCTGCAAGTGTTTGTGCCCTGTCTTTCCTTGCAGGAGACCATCATGCCTTAGCTCTGGGCTAGTTCATTGGTGTAGGTTGCTAGATTATTGATTAATTACAGGAACGTCCTAAGCCTGTAGATTGCTTGACACCTTGTAAGATCAAAAGAAACCTTCTTTCACACTCTAAACTTCCTGAGCAGAAAGTGGAAGTTTTGGTCCAAGTTTTATAGGCAGTAGACAGTATTGGTATCGCCTTTAAAAAAAAATGAGGAGTCGGGCTCAAAGTTCAAGATCCCACACAGCTTGGAAATTGTGAAGGCAGGGAATGAACCAAAACCTTGCAACCACTATGCATATGGTCTTTGTGTGTGTGTGTGTGTGTGTGTGTGTGTGTGTGTGTGTGTGTGTGTGTAATCTTTTGGGTAAAAAGTGTCTTTTTGAATGGCTATACTACAGTCTCAATGGGGATGAAGTTGACTAAAAAAAGAAGGACCATTCATGGAAGGAACCAAATGCCAGTTGAGGGACTGAGTCCTTTCGGTTGCAATCAAAGATTCCTGTCCAGAGCATCTTGTCACTTAAGAGTATTTGTCCTCTAGGAAGAATAATGTGACATGGGTGTGGTGGATGCATCAGAAAGGCCCAGGCTGGGACTGATGAGATGGCTCAATGGGTTAAGGTGTTTGCTGCAAAGCCTGACAACCAGTTTGATTCCTGAGACCCACATGGTAGAAGGAGAGAGATGACTCTAGAAGGTTGATCTCTAACCTCTGCCTGTGCACTGTGGCATGTATACACATACCCACTTACAATAAATAAATGTTTTAAATGTAATAAAACCTTTTAAAGATCAAGGCTGAAAGAACTTGAGTTGAGCAGTAGAGATTAAATTTTTGAATCATATAGAACAGGCACATCAATAGAACTTGATGTGAGAGGGTAGAGAGCAGGCTTTATCTATCCAGTTTATACTTTTAAGGAGAGTTTGGCTATATAGCCCATTCTGACCTCAAACTCATAATCCTCTTGCCTTGGACTCTCAAATACTGGGGTTACAGGTATACTATCACATCTGTCAATCTGTTTCTCTCTCTCTCTCTCTCTCTCTCTCTCTCTCAACATGGGTGCATGCATGCCACAGTATATATGTTGAGTTCAGAGGACAACTTGGGAGCAGGGAGTCATTCATCCTTCCACCATGGGATCTGGGGATCAAACTCAGGTTGTCAGACTTGCAGACAAGCCCTTTTATCCACTGAGCCATCTTACCAGTCTATGTGTTCTTAAAAGCAGATTCACAGTTTGAGATTGCTCATGGGATAGAAGAGAGCTGTAATGTTGGACTTTCTTTCTCTCTCTACCCCAAGTTTAAAAAAAATATATAACCTAGCATGATCAGTACTTCCTTTTAAAACGAGTTTATCATCTGTAAAATGGAATTACTAACCATAATGTTAATCAGCTAATTTGATTCAGAAGCAGGAGGGGGATCTGCTTTGGCATCACACCTGACATAAACAACTTGGGAGGAAAGACTTGTTTTGCTCATGGTTTTAGTAGGTCCTGGACCCACGCACTGAAGTAAAGTGTCATGGCAATGGAAGGAAAGAGCTATTTATTTCATGAAAGAAAGGAAGGGACTGGGGATAAGATATCCCTAAGGGCCTGCTGCCAGTGACCTACTTCTTTCAACTAAGCCCTACCTCCCAAAGTTTCTAGAACTTCCTAAAATAACGCCACCATCTGGGGACCAAACATTTAACACATGAGCCTTGGGAGACATTACATATTCAAACTATAACACAGAGGCAGGTCGATAATGAACGTGATTTTAGACAGATTGGGCTAGGACTGTTCAGCTTAGAGAGACAAGCCTTTTGGTACCTGCTTATGTGAGACCAGGACACATAATTGGTTACTGGCCTGCCTACATACACACAGTGAACATCTGTCAGGCATGGTCTCTGACATCCTGATGCTAAAGCCAGGTTCCCCAGCATTTGGGAAACCCAGTAAAAATCAAAGGGGGTATTTTGAGGAATGTTTTTTTCAATATGATACATTGTACTTGTCCTCTATAATCACATCCTAGGATATAGACTTATTCATATACATGGTTGTTTTTTTGTTTTTGTTACAATGCATTGCATTGTACATATGATAATCATTACACAGTTCAAAGTTACTGAAAACAATTTTTCACAGACATGTAAGATAGAGTATTTAATGATTTGCATTATTTTTATCACTAATAATACAATTGAAGTCCTGGTTTTTTGGTTTTTTTAAAATACATAAATTATTTTTTTATTATTTATTTAATAACCGCATAATTAGAAGAAGCATTTCATTACAACAGCATTGACATATTCAATAACAATTTCCAGAGCTAAGATATATCTCTTTCAAAATTGACTGTAAATTTTTAGGTTCACAGTTGAATTAATACAGTTATACAATATTGAACTCTGTATAAAGCCCATAAGACATAAAATTGAATGAGGTTTTAACCTTTAAGAAACATCTGCATTTCATTTTAAAATATATTGTTTCATACAGAAAACAATATCATTTTTAATGCTACCAACACTTAGATGTTTGCATATGCATCTCTAATCTCTATGTACCTGAGTATTACTAGTCAGAGTCGGTTACTTTCTGAGATCCTTGGCACCTGAGCATGGATATAAGGTCATCAGGTAGATTTTAATGGTAGTATTTTTCACCTCTACTAATTAACATGAAGCAAATTTTTATGCTTCTTCCTCAAATATAACAAATTTTTTATTTGTTGATTTTTTGTGTTTTTCATACAGAACATCACAAACAATCTTATTCATCTACATACCCACATCCCAAATGACAGCCCCCATAAACTTTCCCCCCTCCATGGACCCGTATACTTTGTCATCCCTGTTATTGTCCACTGTGTTGTTGGTGCCCCCAGCCATTTCCCAGTGCTCGTCCATCCACTGAATCTTGTCAGCCTATCTAGAGTTCCTTGTTTTAGGGAGCTCAGATCTTCCTCATCTAGCAGCAATCAGTTGCCAGTATTCCTTTAGAAAATATTAGGGTCTGATGTTCATTGTCCCAATTCTATGCTGGGTTACTGTTTGGGAGTCCCTTGGGTCACCCTGGCCAACAACTCAAAGGAAGGTATCTCCTGTCGGGCATTGTTTTTTGTTATGTAGCCTTTAGTTATACACATGGACTCTTAAAAAATTACATTGATCACTTTAATCTTTGGTTATAGGTTTAAGACCATACAGTCTGCCCAGATAAGCCAATTTACTTTTACTCTTATGGTCATTAGAGGATCTGTTCCTCAGAGGTCACCTGGGCTTGGGAGGGGCCCCTGGCTCATTTCTTTTACCAGTTCCATCTATGTGAAG
>NW_008331789.1:3262382-3265240 GCF_000622305.1 Nannospalax galili
ACAGCATAAAATCTGGTATAGTAATCCCCCTGGCATTGCTCTTAGTGCTCAGGGTTGCTTTGGCTAGCCAAGGTCTTTTGTGCTTCTATATGAATCTTAGGATGTTTTTTTCCAATTCTGTGAAAAATATCCAGGGAAGCAGAGGGAGGTGAGGGTGGGGCCAGGCCCAGAGTGCTCCTGGGGACCCGAAAAGGAACTGGGTTGGTCTGGATGCAAAGGATCAGGAAGAGTATTGGTTCCCCAAGTTTCTGGGGCGCCAAGACAAGGAATGGGAGAGGGCCTCTGCTAGGAGGAGAGATGGGTGTGGGAGATTGGAGGGTGGATGAGGCTGGGGGAGTCAAGGCGCAATCGGCTTATCCCAGTGAGAGGTCTGTGGTCGTGCAGGGCCAGGGAAGCACGGTCATATGTGAAGTTTTATAGCCCGATCTTTTCTTAATCATGTCTCTGGAATTTTCAGTTTATAAAATTTTGCTCAAGCTCATTTTTAAGTAGTTTATCTAAATGGCTAAAATCTAGATTCCCCTCATCCTTCTGTTATTAAAACTGGGTTACTAATAGATTTTTATAAATTCTTGATGATTTTTGGTGTTTCATAAGTGAATAGAGCTTTTCAAGATGATCAAATCCAATCATCTTAATTTTCAGAAAAGAAATCCCATGTAGGGACAACTAGTCGAGTTCTTTCTTACTGTGATTTGTAGCCTTTCCTGTGGATGAGACTCATATGAGGGTTTATTTAAAATATAGATTATGATTCTGTGGGTCTGGGGTGGACCTTGACAAGCTTCAAGGTGATGCTCAAAATGTGATTTATGCATCTGGTAAAGGATTTGAGTCCAAACGTGTCTGTTCATAGCCCAAGTATGGACAATTGCCATACTGAGTCTCTTTCCTAGGCTAAGACTACAATGGCCAGGGGCCGGGTGCGGTGGTGCACCGCCCTAATCTCAGCACTTGGGAGGCAGAGACAGGCAGATCTCTGTGAGTTCAAGGCCAGCCTGGTCTACATAGTGAGTTCCAGGACAGCTGAGGCTACAGGGAGACCCTGTCTGAAAAAGACCAAAAAAAAAAAAAAAAGACTACAGTGGCCAACCGGTAGTCTTCCACTATGTGGAAGCTTCAAGTACAAATGAAATTTGGCTTTATTATCTTAGTTTAAGAATGTCTATCTGAGTTTAAGGATGTCTTCTTTACCAGCCATTGGAGACACACAAGTCCTTCCTGAATATCCAATTGGTGTAGAGGTTTAATGGAAATTCAACGATGAAGGGGGAAGCATCTAGCATCTGCTGACCTTGGAGTTCTTCTCAACCTCAAGGTTAAGGCTTCAGAATTGTTATTGGATAGTTTGAATCCTTATCTGAACAGCTAGCACTTTCTCTTTAAGATTCAAACAGTCATGCTTTCAGTAAATTTTCATTGCCAGACAGAAAAACCAGTGGAAAAAAGTGTCTTTTTTTACTAGACTAGGTAGTGGTTAGAGATTCAGGAGATGGCCGGAGTTGTCACATAAAAGAAAACCCACCCATTCTGTCTCTGAAAAATAAAACATCACATTGAAGAAATTTTCAGAAACATCATTTGCATTTGAAGAAAATGTCAGAATTATTTAGCATAAGGCAGGAAGCAGAAGTAAAAATGTAAATGACTGGGGTTCCTCCACAAAGGGAAGCTGGTGTTGCTTCTCTGTGCAGGCACATTTCTGTTCACAAGGTTTTCAAATGATAATGTTCTCCTTGAAACATGTTAAATGCCTGAGCCATAAATTTCAAGTCCTTACTTCATGACTGCATGATGAGCCACAGCATGAAGGAGCTGGGAAGAACTGTTTTTTTTTTTTTTTTTTTTTTTTTTTTTGGAAGTTTCCTCAACATAGTTTCCAGGCCTCTCTCTGGGGCAAGATCACACCCTCAGTCACCCTCCCATCTCCCAGCAGATCTCTCCTCCTATCCTGAGTCCTGTCCCATTCCTTTTCTTGGTGCCCCAGCCACCCAAGGAACACAACTGCTTCATGATCCTTTCCATCCAGACCAACCCACTTCCTTCTCAGGTCCCCAGGAGCACTCTGGCCCTGGCCCCACCCTTACCTCTCTCTGGTTCCCCGGGTCTGTATGACCCGCCAGTCTTTTTCCTGGACACTGGTGCTGACAGTTCCTCTTCCTGAACCTTTGTATCCATACCAACCCAGCTCCTCAGTGCAGTCCCCAGGAGCCCGTGGGGCTGCTTCCTGCCCCCATCTATCTTTGCTTCTATGGGTGGCACAGCCACCAGCTGCCCTAGACCAGCATCTTTCCTCGGCCCAGCTCCCAGGCCTGTCCAATCCCAAAATTCCTGAGGCCAAAATCTTTCCTGGAGGAATCCAGAATTTAGGAGAAAGCCTGAGGGCATCTGATCCTCATCTGACTTGGGCCTCTGTGGGAAATCCTGAAGACAAAAGCAATCCAGCCACTCCAATATAAAATCAAAAGAGAACCTGAAGCTTAGAGGACCAGCTTTTCAAACACAAAAAGTAAACCACAAAGACACATAAAGCTTACAAAAAGAAGCAGACCTAAACTTGAAGGCTTGAGTCTCACACAAGAATCAGAACCTACAAAGGAAATTCACATGTCAAAATCACAGAGAAAAAAATAATACATGAAAAACCAAAATAACATATCCCTATCAAATACCAATAGTCCTCTAGAGGAGCACAATGAGAACCCCCTAGAGATAATGTCGGATATGGAACTCAAAAGAACAATTATAAACATGATAAAAGAATTCAGTGAATTTAAAGAATACACAAACAAAGAAATGAAAGAACTGAAGGAAGATAGGGATAAACTTCTGAATGAATTCAGAAAAGAGTTAGAAAT
>NW_008331789.1:3265377-3265624 GCF_000622305.1 Nannospalax galili
GAACACTGTAGCAAAGATTACAAAAAATTTAAGAAAACACAAGAATGTAATATGCAGGAATTGTGTGACACCATAAAAAGATCAAATTTATGAATCATAGGCATACAGGAAGGGGAAGAATCCCAAGATAATGGCGTGGAACAGATCTTCAACAGAATCGTGGAAGAAAATTTCTCCAAATTAAAGAAAGACATATCAATACAAATACAAGAAGCATATAGAACACCAAACAGACAGGACCAGAAAA
>NW_008331789.1:3265826-3267503 GCF_000622305.1 Nannospalax galili
TTTTTCCATCTAAATGATGCCACCTGAACTTGAAGTTCTACAACACAAGGCTCTGATGGAACCATGTTGGAGTTCTCCTCTATTACCTGGCTTTCCCCTGATTCCACAATGTGGCACAGACTATATCTTGTATTTTCTGTGTTCTCATGCTTTGATACCTAGGGCTTTGCTTAGATATCAAACCACCCTGGAAAATGCAAACCACCCAATCCACAGCCCACATACCAAACTTTCAATAGCTGGTTCTCACACTACTGGCTACCATATGCCTATCTGAATCACCCGAGGCCTAGTTACCATATCACTAAGAACAGCCTCTGTGGCCCAGAGGCCTCAGAAATGTCCAAACAAGCCAAGGGTACCCTGCACCTAACTACCTTTCTTTACCTGTTCCCTCCCATGGAAGCCACAATAACTGCTTTGTCCATAGTTTCTGCCCTCCTCTGCCTCCTGACTGGGGTGCTGTTTCTTTGTATGGGCATTCATTTCCCTGGAGGAATCTGTGTGGATAGCAATATTTCCAGTGGCAATTTTACACTGATATGTTGGCTTTATCACACTTAATGATGATGATGACAAAACCTATATTAAAACAAATACCCAGGTTACTGCCTCCAGAAAGCCTCCTTTCAGTGCCCTCATTGGTATGAATTACCCTTGCCCCTTTCAGTCTGTTTTTTGCTCCCGAACAAGCCTCAACAAATACAAACAAATTGAAATAATTCCATGCATTCTATCAGACCACAGTGCAATAAAGCTTACAATCAACACCGGAAGACGCCCTAATCACCACAGGAACACATGGAGATTAAACAACACACTCTTGAATGATGAATGGGTCAAAGAGAAATTAAGAAAGAAATAAATTTATTCCTGGAACTAAATGAAAAGGACGATACCACAACACAAAACCTCTGGGACATGCTGAAAGCAGTCCTTAGAGGGCAGTTCAATAGCTCTAAGTGCCTACATCAAAAAATCAGAAAGAACACAAATAAATGACTTAACATTGCGTGTCAACATACTTGAAAAGCAACAGCAAGTGAAACCCAAACCCAGCAGACAAGAAGAAATAACAAAAATGAGGGCAGAAATTAATGAAATGGAAACGAAGAAAACAATACAAAGAATCAACGAATCCAAGAGGTGGTTCTTTGAAAAGATAAACAAGATTGACAGACCACTAGCCCAGTTAACCAAAAGAAAGAAAGAGCACCTCCAAATCAACAAAATCAGAGATGAAAGGGGAAAAAACAGACAATGGAAAGATACAGAACATTATAAGGGAATACTTTAAAAACCTATATGCTACCAAATTCGAAAACCTAAAAGAAATGGATGCATATCTAAAGGCATGGGAACCACCAAAACTAAACCAAGAAGAGATTAACAGCTTAAACAGACCCATATCACAAAAAGAAATTGAAACAGTAATACAAAACCTCCCGACAAAGAAAAGCCCAGGACCAGATGGATTTACAGCAGAATACATTTAAAGAAGATCTAACATCCAATCCTACTTAATTTATTCAAAAAGATAGAAATGGTGGGAGAACTTCCAAATTCCTTCTATGAAGCCAGCATCACTCTAGTAGCAAAGCCAGGTAAAGATACAACCAAAAAAGAAAACTATAGACCCATATCCTTAATGAACATAGATGCAAAAATTCTCAATAA
>NW_008331789.1:3269468-3270757 GCF_000622305.1 Nannospalax galili
TATAACCATGTTTGTTGTTGCCCTTTTCACAATAGCTAAGAGATGGAAGCAACCTAAGTGTCCCTCAACTGATGAGTGGTTAACATAAATGTGATATATTTACACTATGGCATTTTACTCAGGAGTAAAGAAAGAAGAAATCATGAAATTTGCAGGTAAATGGATGGAACTAGAAAAAACTGTTATACTAAGTGAAGTAACACAGACTCAGAAAAAAAAATTGACATATGTTCTCCTTCATATGTGGATCCTAGTACCAAACCCTGATAAGTGATTATGTATCCAGACATAACTACAGGAACCAGGATAATGGAAAGGAAACAGGGAGGTAAAAGGAAATGAAAGAACCTGAAAGAGAACAGTAGGAAACAGGCTTTAATAAGGGAGACATGGATAAAAATGGGGTTATTTTAAGGGGAGGAGGGAGGGAAGGTTAGACAAGGAACCTAGGGGACAAAGGGAAAGAAGGAGCTTAAGAGAGGTGGGACCACAGGAGAAGGGTATTAAGGGAGAAATGGGAAAAATGGGGGCACTTTAAATGGGGAAATCATGGCGGAAAGGTGCGACAATGTAAGAGATAAATAATGCCTAACTAGTTTTAAAAACCAGAGGGAACCATATTACTCCAACAACCTACTGACAAATTATACATAGCAGATCAAGAAATATATGTCTAGGTCATTTATATGTCAATATAAATATATGAAATGTAAGAAATATATGTCTAGGTCATTTATATGTCAATAAATTTAAAAAATGTATTATATTTGAGGAGGAAGGTTGGAAATTTACATCATGTTAATTAGTAGAGGTGATAAACATTATCATTGAAATCTACCTGATGACTTTATAGACATACACAGGTGCCAAGGATCCAAGTGCAACCGATTATGAGTAGTAATAATCAGATACATACAGATTAAAGATACATGCACCAATATCTCAGTGTTAGTAGCAAAAACAATGAGTCTTTCTGCAAGGAACAATATATTCTAAAATGAAATGGAGATCTTTTTTAAAGGTTAAAAGCTCATTCAATTTTATGTCTTACAGGGCTTATACTGAGTTCAATATTATATAACTGTATTAATTCAAATGTGAACCTAGAAACTACAGCCACTTGTGAAAGAGATGTACTCTTGTTCTGGAGTGTCTTACTGAATATGTTAAAGCTGTAATGAAATGCTTGTTCTAATCATGTAGTTATTAAAAAAATTTTAAAAATTACTTCATGTTAAATAGTAGAGGTGATAAACATTACCAGTGAAATCTACCTGATGACTTTATAT
>NW_008331789.1:3271066-3301578 GCF_000622305.1 Nannospalax galili
TTCATTATTGAATGACTGTATTAATTCAACTGTGAACCTAAAAATTTACAGCCACCTTTTCAAGAGATGTATCCTTGCTCTGAAATGTGTTACTGAGTATGTTAAAGCTGTAATGAAAAGCTTCTTCTAATCATGTGGTTATTAAATTTTTTAAAATTTAAAGAAATAAAATAAACTTTAAAAAGAAACACACAAAACTTCACATATGTATCTAGTACAAGGGGCAAGAAAGGAGAGTACGTGCCCAAATGACTGTGTGGATGCACAGGAAATACAGTGGGATTGGCCATGCCCCTCACTGAGTCTCCTTGCCTGCAGTTTCTTAGGTGTTCATGGCTTCAAAACAGGAGAAAAACAAACAGGCACTCTTATTTTTTTTTCAATCAGCAAAGATAAAACAGAAGACCTAAAAACTTCAAGTTTTACAAGCAACCACGTAATTCATGGTATAACGAATATATTAAACCTATTGTCTATCATACAAAATGCAACCTTCAGCTGTTGTCTTTCAAGGCCCAGCTCCAGGCTCAGTTCTTCAAAGCCGATTTCCTTTCTTAGGCACTCTGAGGTCAGGGACCTTGTTTGAATCAACTCTGTATCCTGTGCTGACAAAGGAATGAACTTGGATTAGGTACAAAGTAAATGTGAAATGAAGGACAGAAAAAAAGGAAGGGAGAAGTGGGGGAGGGAGAGAGGGGCAGGCATGAAGGGAGCCTCAGTACAGCCTGAACTCCATCGCCTTTGGAATTCTGCAGTTTTTCTAGCCAGATCTAGCTATGAATAACAAATGGCCTTGCCTTGCTTGTTAGAGTGTCATGGTCTTGCCTTGCCAATGAGATTTCAAGTGCCATAAAAGAAGAAAACATGCTGTCTTTAAAAAAAATCATTTTGTTATTCATTTCAGAAGCAATTTGGTTTGGGAATCATTGTTTGTTCCTAGTCTTATAAGACCTCAGGATTCTGTCTGTTTTAGGGTATGAAGCAGGGCCATAAGATTTTGGTATTTTTGCTAAGTTACAAATATAGCAATGTCTCTTGACTATATGCGCATAAGTTTCAAAGAAATATTTTTGTTTTTAAAGAACATATAGTTTTATTGGATTTTTGTGTATTTCATACAATACATCTTGATCATATTTAGACCCCCTCCCCTATCTGCAGCCCCTCATATCCCCCCACCACATTTCATGCATTCTGTCATATATGTTAAGGCCTATTGTATCAAGTTTGTGTCCCCAGATGTCCCTTGGTGTGAGTTCATCCTCTGGAACCTGATCAGCCTATCTACTGTCACTCTCTTAAAGAAGAATATCAAGTACTCTTCCTCATCCATCAGTGATCAGCTGCCAATAGTTCCTCAGCTAAGGATGGGGATTCTTACCCAATCCCCCAGTTCTATGCTGGGTTTTTGACTGGTTGAGTTTGCATGGGTCTTGTGCTGTTGCTATTGCTGTAAGTTCATATGAACAACTTCTCAGAAACCTGTAAGACTCCATTTCCTTATGGTCATGCATCTCTTCTCCTGGCTCTTACATAAATCTTTCCTCCCCCTTTTTGGAAATGGTCCCTGAGCCTTGGGTGGGTGAGGTTTAATACAGGAGTCTTATCCAGGAACATGTACTCTGCAATCTCTTATTTGGTACATTTTGGCCTCTTGTGACTTTCTGTGAGACAAAATCTAATAGAACTCTACATAGCCACAACTGAATTTTTAACATCCTTTCTCAATAATTAACACAAAGTCTGTAAAAAAAATTCAAAAATAGAAATGTTGAATAATACTGAGAGCTTATTTGACCTAATTATTCTCTACAGAATACTCTCACACTGATGACAGTATTGACATTCTTTTCAAATGGACATGGGATTTACAATTTATAGATTTGACTTTAGAAATCTCAGCATATGGGATTAAGTTCATAAAAATGTTATTCCTGGGCATACTGTCAGATTAAAAATCTGTGGTAGAAATAGATGCCTAACAAATCTTCCAATAATTACAAACTAAGTAACATGTTCATGGGTCAGAGAAAAACAAGCTGAAAAGGAACTATTTAGACATTTTGAACTGAAAGGACATAAAAGCAAAAGAACTTCAGAAGATGTGATGGCAAGTGTGTTCCTAAGCTTGGTCCCCAGTGTAGAAATGGAAGATGGTAGACGCTTTAAGGACTAGGAAGAAAATAGGTCATAGGAAGCACCTCTCAGAAAGAATTGGTAGTCATCTCACGGAGTGACTTAATGAATTCTTATAGAGAGAGCCGGAGCAGTCTTTAGCTTCCTGTCCTACTGTGTGTGATCTCCCCATCTCACACAAATTTCCACCACACTGCCATCCGCATTGTTGCAGAATTGTCAACTAGGCCCTCGACAGAAGCCAAACAGATGGTGAGTTACAATTCTACTGTGTGTGATCTCCCCATCTCACCACAAATTTCCACCACACTGCCATCCGCATTGTGGCAGAATTGTCAACTAGGCCCTCGACAGAAGCCAAACAGATGGTGAGTTACAACATTAACCTCTTTTCTTTGTGAGGTACCCATTTTCAGGTATTTTGTTGTAGGAGCAGAAAGCAGAAAAATAAACACCACATCAAAATGTGTAAGATGCAACTTAGCAGTACTTTAATGGAAATTTACAGCCCTAAACACCCTTATAGAAGAAGAAAGCTTCAAAGTCTTCTAACCTTAAGACACTAAAAAGAGAAAATGAAACAAAGTAAAAAGGAATAGCAAAGATTAGAGTGTAAATGAATGAAGTGGAGACACATTTTTAAAAAAATGCTATCACAAGTCATTACCTAGAAGAAAAGTGCCTAATCTGGAAAGAATAGAGATAAAAGTAATAATTATTGATATTAAGAATGAGCAGAGTGACCCTAGAACAGGTTCTACTGATTTTAAGATGGTAATAAGGGAATATTATAACTCAGTTAATTCAATAGCATAGATGATATAAATTCCTAAAAAGACACAAAATATCACAATCAGTCATGAAGAGATCTGAATATCTTTATATTTATGAATACAATTAAGTGTAGAATTAAAACCCTTCCCAGAGAAGAAACACTAAACTCATGTGGTTTCAGTGGCAAATTCTACCAATAGTTTAATAATCCCAATTCAGGTTGGTCTCATAAAACAACAGGTGACATAATCAAATATGTAGACAATCCCAAGAAATCTATGAAAAATGTACCAGAACTAATAAATTACTAAGTAGAGTTGAAAAATACAAATTCAACCTTTAGAAATCAATTACTCAGTCATACTTGTAATGAAAAATGGGAAATCCAAATTAAATACATTAGCATAAAAATATGGGTTACTTAGATAGGGTTAGGATGAAGCTGAGCTAAAAGAAACATTCATCTTGGGGGTTTTGGAGATGAGCCAGGGGATGGAGTGCTTGCCTTGCAAGTGTGAAGGCTGGAGTTAGGATCACCAGCACCCATGTGAATGGTGGTTGGGTGTGGCAGCCCACCTGCTAATCCCAGAGCTTGGGATGTAGAGATGGGAGCAGTAGAGCAAGATAACTAGCTAAACTTGTAGAATTGGTAAGCGCTGGGATCAAATGAGAGACCCTGACTCAATATATAAGGTGGAGAGTGATCAAAGAGACATCTAATATCAACCTCTGGTCTACACACACACACACATGCACACACACACACACACACACACACCTATACACACATATATATATACATATCATATACACATGCAAAAAAAAATTAGACAAAAAAAATCATCTTTGGCTAAATTCAAAGAGGCACCAATAACTCAGTAATACATGGTATTATAATGCAATATATAAATTATCTAAATTAATGCAAAAATCCATTGTCCATAAAATATTAAAATTTTAAGTAAAGACAGAGTATGGTGTTTATTTTGTGCCTCTGTGTTGCTGTGCGAATAGAAAGACTACTCCCAGTTGGTCAACAATTGGAAGGCACTGAGGGTTACAGAACATTATGGAGAGAAACTGAAGGACAGCTAAACAATGTTATTCAAAGGACTCTGTTATTGAAATGTCAGTTTTTCCCAATTTGATCTACAGGTTCAGTAACACCAAACATGCAGCATGTTTACTCTTTCAGGAGAAACTGACAAGTTGATTCTAAGATTCAAATGGCAATGCAAAAAGACCTAGAATAGTTAAATCAGTTTTTTTTTTTTAAGTACAAAATTGAAGGACTTTCTACCTGTGATGGTCAGTGTTAATTGGCAACTTGACAGAAGCTATACTCATCTGGGGTATAGGCCTTTGGATGTGCTTGTTGGGGATTTTCTTGATTGCATTAATTTGGAGCAGGAAGATCTGTCCACTGTGGGTGGTACCATTCCCTGGTTGGGTGCTACACCATGTAAGTGGAGAAAAGGGGTTGAGCAATATGCATTTATCCCTTGCTCTGTGCTTCTTGTCCATGGCTGGAGCTGCCTCAAGCTTCTGCCACTGTGAACACTGCCCCTAACCCTCACAACAATGGGCTATAACCTTGAACCGTGAGTTGAAATACCAGCCCCCCAAGTTGTTCTTTGCAGAGTATTTTATTGCAACAACCAGAAAAGAAGGTAAGACATAACCTGACTCAGAATCCATTATAAATTCATATAGTAGGCAATGTGGTATTGGCATCAAGATGGACAAAAATGAAACAGAGCAGGTAATCCAGAGTTGATCTGCACACACATGTTCAATAGATTTTTTGGAAAGATGCAAAATCTGTTCAAGAACAAAAGGATGGACTTACTGTCTTTCATTAATATAGAAATTATTTTGATTCTGTGAAACACCCTGGGAGAAGGAAAAGACAAGCCATGGGCTAGGATAAAATATTGATAAGCACATACCCAGAATATATGAAGAACTATCAGGACTCAATAAAATAAATCATCTTCTTAATTCCAAAAATACGTTTGAATAGGTTTTACTTAAAGAGACAAAGAGACAGAAAAGAGACCCAGTGTATTAGTTACTTTTTGTTGCTGTGATGACACCATCACCAAGGCAACTTATAGAAGGAAGAGTTTATTGGGCTTATGATTCCAGAGAGATTAGACTCCATAATGGCAGGGGAGGCAGAAAGCTGGCCCAGGAAGCAGAGAGAGACTGGAAATCTAGCAAGACTTAAGAACACTCAAAACCCATCCCTCAACCTCCCATGTCTTGCTTCCTCCAGCATGGTCACATCTTCTAAGACTTCCCCCCAAAACCCAGCACCACCAACTAGAGACAATATGTCCAAATACTTGGAGCCTATGGGGGACATGCTCATTAAACCATCACTCTCAGTATCACTAGTCATCACAGGAGCACAGTTTATAGTCACAATGAGATCCCTCTAGTCACCAATCAGAATGGCTGAAATGTGGCAAAAGGACCATATTAAGTCTTGGTAAGTCTGTGGACCAACTGTGTCCCTCATATAGTCCTAGCAACGATCGATATAAAATGGTGTATTTGTTCTTAAAGCAGCTTAATACTTTCCATGAAAATCTATGCAAACATTTAGCTTTAGGTCCAGTCACCCTATTCCTAGAAATTTACACAAGAATAAGGGTCAGGAAATTCTGAAGAAAATATGTTAAGCTTTGTGAAAAGATGTTATGCTGTGTACAACCAGCAACAGACAACCTATGATCAAGTAAAGCACAGTGCGCTGCATATAAATGTAGTACAGACAGGCTGTGCCCTGCCTTACAACACCACACAAAGATGTGCCTAGATGTTCACAATCAACTTACTTGTTATAGTCCAAACCTGGAAATCTCTTCAGTTTCTACTAGCAGATGAATGCATAAACAAACTATAGCATATCCATTCAATAGAACAAACTCAGGTATAAAAATTATAACTTATAAATGCATAAAAAAACTATAGTATAGCCATTCAATAGAACAAACTCATATATAAAAATTAGGAATACCTCAAGTAGAGCATGGTGGCGTATGCCTTTAGTCCCAGCACTCTGGAGGCAATGGCAGGTGGGTCTTTGTGAGATTGAGGCCAGCCTGGTCTGCAGAGTGAGTTCCAGGATAGATGGGGCTACAAGGAAACCCTGTCTCAAAAAAATTATGGATGCCTGATATATATCAGAAAAGCATGCTAGATTTCCATACAATAATGCTGTACCAAAGAAACTAAACTGGGATCACTAAGAATGGCTCAGCAGGTAAAGGTGCCTGCTACCAAGCCTGAGGAACTGAGTTAATCCCCAGAATTCACTAAGTGGAAGGAGAGAACCAACTCCTATGAGTTGTCCTATGACATTTGAAGGCATATACATACATGCACACGTATACACACAAAAGAACATAATTTAAAAATTAAAAGTTTCACAACTGGTCAAATGCAGAGAACAAGAGAGACTGTGAAGTACCCAACCCTGTGACACATCTACAATGCAATGTCCATATCAAGGGCTCAGGGAACATGGAGGAAGAGAGGGTGGAAAGAACATAGGAACCAGAAGGACAAGAGATCTGCTGCTGGTTAACATATTCTAAACGTGTTAGGGAGGCTGTACCAATGAAATCTCCACAGGATGGTAGTCTGATGAGATTTGTATAGTGACAAAACCAGTTGACATACCAAAGTGACTAGGGGGTGTATCACAGGGTCTCACCTCAAGATGAGGACCTGCCGCTAATCAATGGATGCTGAGGGAGGGTGAATCAGTTTTCTCTAGGAAACAGATCCCTGAGAGGTTATCTAATCCTCAAAGGACAGTCCTAAACACAGGCACACACAAACACCACCAAATGGACTCATATATGTATGCATATATATGCATATGTATGAATATATGTATGCATATGCACAATAATAATAAAGAACATAAGAAATTGAGGGACTAGGGGACAGGGGACAAGTGGGTGGGAGACTGAGGGACATGGGAATAATGCAAAGACAATTCCCATGTATGAAATTCTCAAAAAATAAAAATCAAATGATATCTCAAGTCTGGTGGTACACCCTTATAATCCCAGGACGTTGGAGGAAGTTAAAAGCTAGAGCACTGCTGAGCTTTGTGTTGGTCTGGGTACTTAGTGTGGGCAGGGCATGTGACTCAGTGGTAGAGTACTTGCCTAGCATTAGCAAGGCTCTGGATTTGATCTTCAACTCTACAGAGCAATACAAAACCCTTCATGGCATTATGTTGGCTAAACATCTGGGCACTGAAGCTTCCAAGTTAACACATGTTCTTAGTCTCCTACTCAGCCTTTTGGCTTTCAGACCTCTTGTGTCTTTCTTTCCAATGACTTAGAATATTTTTCCCCATGATATTTGACTCAAACTCTTATATCCATGAACTTCATTTCCTTTACATCTCAAAGCAGCCTAGTGATCCTAGCCTTTAAAGAACTTTAACTTGAACTGAAGTATCTGCAGGTTTTAAAGACACAAAACTTTCCCTTCCATTAGGACCAGGCAATTTTATGAGACTTAGAAAACACAGGATGAACCCTTGGGCTTCAGCTATAGGCCATTTTCCCTAAACCAGACTGCATCAGAGCAAAAGAATTTTAATTCCTTTGCAATAAGGTTTGTTGCAGCTTGTCAGGCTGTGACTGGGCTGGGACTTGAAATGTCTTCAGAGAGGTAAACAGGTTGCAGTTTCATTGCTTCCAAACACATGAGGGCCCTGGGGGCTTCTGATTTATTTATTTATTTATTTAATGGAGTTCGAGGCTATAAACTCTTCCTGTTGGCAGGCTGGCAGGCTGCAGGCAGCTTTAAAGCTGCGCAGAACTATACAGCAAAGGCAGGACTAGGGAAAGCTGGCTGAGCCCCGTAATTAAAACCATGCTTAGGAAATGCGCCTAATGCCAGAGGTCACATCTGATTTCATCTAAAACATTCCTTCTAGTCCCCTCTTAACCCAGTCTTGACTTTTGAGCATCCACATCATTACAGAGAAAAGGACAGGGAAAGCATGTGAAGGGGGTACAGAAAGGAGTGGGCTGATACATAGAAAGCTCAGAATGGTTTTGTCTGTAACTTGATTCCAATTGAACCATTGCAGGGCAGTACTGGCAAGTAGTATTGTGTTTTGTTTATCCCCCAAATACTTTCCTTAATATTTTCTTTTTAGTGGGCTGCTTTAAAGAAGATAAAACCAAATGAGCAATTTAGTAGTGGTGTTCCTTACTATTCAAGTCTCACATTAAACTTTGTCAATTTCTAATGAAAAAACATACTTTTGTTTATCCACTTAAGGCAATACTCACTTCCAGATGTCAGAAGATTTTAACGTAGTTCTCATCTGCCAAAACTGTGTTTGGCGTTTACCTATTTGACTGTCTAGAACATTGCTTTTTTTTCCTGAGCACTGTGCTGTAGGTCTGTGTAGTGAGTGAGGAATTTTGTTCAAAATAGGGAGTGTGATGGCTAATCCTGGGTGTCAACTTGACTGGATCTGAGATTTACTGAAATGAGAGAGATCTTCTTGATTGGATCATCTGAAGCTGGAAGACACACCCTAAATGTGGGTGTTACCTTCTGATGGCAGCCTGTATAAAAGGCCATGGCAGAGAACACCTGGCTTCTTGCTGCTTGCCTTCTCTCTAGCTGGTGAGTTCGTCTTGCTGCTGTAGACTAAAGACTAGCTGATCTTTTGGAATTTGTCAGACCTTCAGTGCCAGATTGGAACTACTGAGACATCCAGCCTTGTGGACTGAGCGACTACAGATTCTCAGCCTCTCCAGTGTGGTGCAGCCATTGTTGGACTACTTGGACTCTATCCTGTGAGCTAAGCTGATAAATCTCTATACATATATATTCATTCTACTGGTTCTGTTTCTTTGGAAAACCCTAATACAGGGAGCTTTATCCAAAATGGCCTTGCAGGCTCTGGGCTGCCCTTTGGAGATTTCAAAAAGATTGTGTATGTGTCTAACTTGATTGGAGAGGTGTGTATTGGGCTGGGTTTGGGGAATACCTAGCATGACAAAATCCTGGATCCCATCTCTACCACTGCACAACAAAAGCAAAACATCCATTAAAGCTTATTGTATGAGGGATCTCTTCCTACAGCTTAAGTACCCGACAGAAGAACAACTTAAAGGGGGCTCATGGGTCTTGGAATGCAGTCCATCACATTGGAGAAGGCATGATGCAGCAGCATCTTTGTTCTTGGCATCAACCAGAAAGCAGAGAAAGTGGATACCAGTGCCCAGCTGGCCTTCCCCTTTCCCTCCTTTTTCTTCAATCCAGAACTCCAGGTTATGGTATGGTGCCACTCTTTCTGAGTGAGTCTCCTTCAGTGCATCCTCTCTGTAAAGCCTTCACAGACACACTCAAAGATTTCTTATTAAGGCCCTAGGAGTTTCTTAATCCATCTTGACAACTGAAATAAACCATCACCCTTATTCTATCAGAATGCTGCTTACCAGTGAGGGGGTTTGAGAAGCTTGTCCTAGGCAATTTTATTCTGAAAATACCATAGAGTGGGCTTACAGTAACCTTGATGGTGTAGCCTACTAAGCACCTTAGCTGTGTGGCATAAGGTATTGCTCCTAGGGTAGGTATAAACATGTACCCCAGTGTACTAGATCCTGTAGACAACCATAATATGATGATTTTGCAGTTTGAGTGTGAGATGTCTCCCATAGGCTCATGTGTCAGAACATGTGGTCCCTAACTGGTAACTGTGGAGTGTTTAGGGAGTACAGCCTTGCTGTTGCCTGTGAGTTATTTAGGACAAGTCTTGATACTTCATTGCCTGGCCCCACTTCCTTCCTGTCCATTATCTCTGTTTCCTGAGTGTAAATGCAATGTGACCAGCCCCCTCATGCTCCTGCCACTATGTCACAGTGGGCTGCATCCCTGCCTAAGTTGAGAGCCAGAATAAACCCTGCCTGAAGTAAGTTGCTTGTGTCAAGTACTGTTCTAGTTTGCTTTCTTGTTGTGATAGAACCCATGGCCAAAAGCAACTTGTGAAAGAACTTATTTATTTCCGATTAAACTTGCAGGTAAGGATCCATCACTGAGGGAAGTCAGGGCAGGAACTCAAGCAGGAACTGAAGTGGAAACCATGGAGGAAGGCTTACTTCTTGGCTCACTCAGCTAGCTGTTTTTTTAATTAAAAAATATTTTGTATTTATTTTTATTTTTATGTGTCTGAGTGATTTACCTGAATGTATGTAAGTGTACCACCTGCATGCAAACCTGTCAGGCCAGAAGAGAGTATTGAATCCCACGGAACTGGAGTTACAGATAGTTGTTAGCCAACATGTGAGTGCTGAGAGTCCAACCTGTGCCCTCTGGAAGAGTAGCAAGTTCTCTTAACCACTGAGCTATCTCTCCAGTCACCTCAGCTAGCTTTCTTAAACAGCCCAGGCCCATCTGTCTAGGGATGGTGTCACCCACTGTGGGCTGGGCCCCCCCACATCAGTTATCAGTCCAGACAATTTCTCACAAACATGGCCACAGGCCAATCTGATCTGGGTAATTCCTTACTTGAGGTTCCCTCTTTGCAGGTGACTCTAGAACGTGTCAAGTTGAAAGTGCAAACTATCACAGTTATCTTGTCACAGCTTTGAGGAAAATAACTAATACAATGACATTTACATATCTGAACATGTAACAGTCTGGTTTACCCCTGCACAGCCACAAACATATTGATGCTTTGCACTATGGCGTTATTGTGAACACCATGTTGGAAGACTCTAAGAACCTCTGTTATATGGGACAACTGTCACATATACAGTCTGTCATCACCTAAAACATTAGGCTGTACAGGGCTCTACATTAGCAACTTATTTTCTCTGAAACACCAGTGCTGAGTTCTCCAAGGCTTTGTATCTGTTCTGCAGCTACATTTTAGTTTAGGACAATTTCATTATCCTTTATAATTTCCAATATCAGGGAGGAGGAAGAGGATTGTATTTGGAAGTTCTCCGTTTAGTCAGTCAGCAAATATTCATTGAGCGTCAGTGCCAGTCAGCTGGTATACTGGAAAGGAAGGACAAGATACCATTTTGCTCTTCACCTCAGTTTTTCATTTGAAAGCTAGGTCAAACAAGTGTGATTCTGGTAATCTTGCTTTATGGTTTGAATACCCCCAACAAACTCATACTCAATACTGGGTCCTCAGCCGGTGGTGCTGTTTTGAGAGAGAATAGTATCTTTGGAACATGGTGCCTAACTGGCACCTTCGTGTTCAGCCATAAGGTCAGGCATTCTGCCACACGCTCCTGTCACTACACACTACAGGAGGCTTCGGCATGCATTTCACACAGTACCTTCTCTACTTGAGTGGGAGGAATCATCTGAAACCATGAGCCAAAATAAATCCAAAATAAATTCTCCAAAGTTGTTTCTGTCAAATATTTTGTCATACCCATGAGCAATACAAGTTACCCTGGCCCTTCAGGAGCAAGAAGAAGCCACCATGGCAGTGTCCACCAGTTTCCAGGGTATAAATAATCCCATCATGGCCAATTTGAAGCTACAAACAAAATGGAATTGCACCACATTGGGCTACGGCGTCCTACCCCCTCCCACCTCACCCAGCAGGCCTCACTCATGTGCTGTTTTCACCCCATCCCAGTGTCACTCACTTTCTACCCTTTCCCCAGTGCACATGTCAGAGTTCTTTGCACATTTGGGGCAATATAACTTTTGGTAGAATAAATGAATATTAATTAGGAAATGCACTCTGCATTTTAAATATTAGGTGGTTATGAGCAAATACACCATCTACAAGCACCGTAAACTCTTTGAATCTTTGTAGAAAGAGTAGATATTTCCTTTCCTTTTCAGTTCATGGACTTCAAAAGAGATGACAGCTCCATCATTATTTTCCCTTTGTCTGCTCCTGAGCAGTTTCAGCATGGTTAGAGCATGGCCTCTGGCTTTAAGACTTGCTTTGTGGTTTACTTAACGTAAAACCTTAAGCCAAGTTCTTGAAAGAAGCTACACGAAAAGTAATGGTCCTCCAAAATGAACGCACTGTAACAGCAAAGATGAGATTTAATTAGCCACCATAATGGCATTGTTTGGGCTTCGTTTTCTTTCCAGCCTTTCGGGAGTAAGAGCAGGGTCTGCAGATTGCGGCTCTCCCTTTCTCGGTCCCTTGAATTCCCTTGAACCCTGTAACTGGGACACGATGTGTGGGGCATCTACTCTCTGCACCTCTGCTTTTCAAACAGCCTTTTCTGACTTACAATGATGCATTTTAAAAACTTTATTTATTTTTTAAACTTTTACAAAAACTTTATTGAGAATTTCATACATGCATATAAGGTGTTTTGATCTAATCCATGCCTACTCCCTCCCCTCCAGCATTCCCCCCTCTGAAGAGGTAACCCTGCTGTTTAGGGTAGCAGTCTCCCCATGTCCGGATAGCCACAAGCTGGCTCGGCGCCATTTTTGGCCTAGCCTTTGGAGTGTTGCTAACAGGCCCAAGGACATTTTGACTTTCAGCCAAGGAACTGGCTACATTTTTGGGGGGTCTTTTTACCCTAACTGCCTAGCCAATTCCTACCTCCTCCTAATCTTTTTTTTTTTTTTTTTGGTCATTTTGAGACAGGGTCTCCCTGTAGCCCCAGCTGTCCTGGAACTCACTATGTAGACCAGGCTGGCCTTGAACTCACAGAGATCCGCCTGCCTCTGCCTCCCCAGTGCTGGGATTAAAGGCATGCGCCACCATACCTGGCCTACCTCCTATTCTTATCCTCTGAAGGGATTACCCAAATTGCCAGTAGGGAATAGGGACACAGACCACTCTGGCTTCCTCCATGCTGAACTGGGATGCAGGGTGAGGCAATTGGAGTACCCCTTTGGTGGGGTGGGTCTATCTAAAAGACTCCCAAATTGCATAACTCCTGTCTCTAAGGGGAAAAGAAAGTCTTTGAATCATGAATAGGAGATGTGAAGGAGAAGTAAAGGCAAGAGTAATTAGCATAACAAGTTCTAGACAGGGAACTAGAAAAAAGTCAGAATAGGGCAATTTTCAAATGTTCGTATGAAAGTTCATTGGGGTTTCTTGACAAGGGCTTCCAAAAGCATCCCTCTATTGGGTTCTTCTCATTTATCTTTTGTCTTCCAAAGCTGGACTAGTTGGCTAGGAGGATACTCAGGTGAGGGTCTGGCGACCCTGCTTGGCACTCATTTAATGAATGAGCACAACCGTCAACAAGCCCAATTGTGACTATGTTTAGCGATCAGGCTCAGCCGAAGTCCTGCTGATGGAAGTTATATCATGCAAAAGGGATTGCTGTATAGCATCTTCTTATTAAAAGTTCCTGCAATTTAAGAGGATTTGGTGCTAGGAGCCACATATCAGGGAGAACATACTTCATTTGTTTTTCTGAGTCTGTGTTACTTCACTTAGTATAACAGTTTCTAGATCCATCCATTTACCTGTAAATTTCATTATTTCATCTTTCTTTACTGCTGAATAGAACTCCATTACATAAATATACCACATTTTTGTTAACCACTCGTCAGTTGAGGGACACTTAGGTTCCTTTCATCTCTTAGCTATTGTGAAAAGAGCAGCAACAAACATGGTTGTTTATTTTTTTTTAATTTATCATTATATGTTTTGTGCATTTAAAAATTTGCAGCCTAAAACAAAGACCTCTAGATAGGCTGACTAGATTCACCAGATGGACAAAGAGACTCACCAGATGGCCAAGTAGTGGGGAATGGCTGGGGTGCTGACAACACAGCAGACAGTAGCAGGGATATCAGAGTATAAGGGCTCTAGTGGGGGGAGGGAGGCTATGGGAGGGTGCCATCTGGGAAGTGGGTGTATAGTTGAATAAGATGATTTGGGATGTTCTGTGTGATGTATACACATAAAAAATTAACAAATTTTTAAAAATGAATTATATTTGAGGAGGAAGCATTAAAATTGACGTCATATTAATTAGTAGAGGTGATAAACAATACCATTGAAATCTACCCGATGACTTTCTAGACATACACAGGTGCCAAGGATCCAACTGCATCCGATTATGACTAGTAATAATCAGATACATATAGATACCTACAGATGAAAGACACGTGTGCCAACATCTCAGCGTTATTAGCACAAACGATGTGTCTTTCTGTAAGAAACAGTATATTTTAAAATGAAATGGAGATCTTTTCTAAAGGTTAAAAACTCATTCAATTTTATGTCTTACAGGGTTTGTACTGAGTTCAATATTGTATAACTGTATTCAACAGTGAACCTAAAAATTTTATAGCCACTTTTGAAAGAGATGTATCTTTGCTCTGGAAACTGTTACTGAGTATGTTAAAACTGTAATGAAATGCTTCTTCTAAAAAAATGAAAATATTTTTTTTTATTTCATACACAAGTATACTGTATTTAGTTTACATTCAACACTGCCCCCCACCTCCAACTATTCCCAGGTCCCCACATCCTCCTCCCAACTTCGTTCCTATTTCCACCTCTTTCTCCTCCTCTTCTTCCTCTCCTCCCTCCTCCTCCTTCTTCAATAACCCACTGAATCCAACTAGCACTGCCTATGTGCACAAGGGTGTAGGGTCATCCACTGGGACATGGACAATCTGCTAGTGGCCACACTGATGAAGAAAACTGACTCTCCCTCTTCCAGAAGCCATCACTTGGCAAAAGCACCTGAGTTAGAGGCTGGGTCTTGTGAGCTCCTCTGTCCTTGTTAGTGTTGATGGACTTGATACTGTGCAGGTGTTGTGCCGGCAGTGAGCGTTCCCAAGTGCAATGGCCTTGCCATGCCCAGAAGATCCCATTTTGTAACAATTCCCCCCAACCACTGACCATTACAAAACTGCACGTCTTTGTGGGGTACCATGTGATATCTCAATACAGATGTGCCATGCATGATGTCCAAGGGAGGGTAAACATCTATCTTCCTGAGCATTTCCCTGTGGTGAAAACATTTGAAATTATTTCTTCCAACTTCCACTTTTATCACACAGCCACCGTACTGTGCAGTAGAAAACCGCAGCTTATTTATCCCGGCTATCTATAACGCAGTACCCAGTAATCAATTTCTCCTCATCCCTTCCACCTGCTTCTTATCCCCCAGCCTTGAGGAGCCACCATTCTACCTTCAGCTTCGGAGAGGTCAACTTTTAGATCTCACATGAGTGGGATCATGGGGTATTTTTCTTTCTGTGCTTGGTCTATTTTTCTTAATGATCTTCTATTCCATTATACCATATGACAGGATTTCATTTTTATGGACAAATAGCATTTCACTGTGTGTATTAGCTACATTTTTAATATTTATTCATCAGTTGTTTCCATTTCCTGACTGTTGTGAATGGTGCTACAGCAAACGTGGAAATGCCTTTGACATACAGTTTATTTCCTTAGGCTGAATCCTCTGCAACTATAGGTCCAAGTAAGCCTCCCCTCTTTAAGTTGTTTCTGTGGAATATTTTGGCAACAAACATCCTCTTAGAAAGAAGAGAGCCCTGAAAACACACACAAAATAGTCTAGGCAGGAATTGGGGGCCCCACTAACTGCCAGTGTCTCTGCACCCTTCCTGTGCCATGGCCAGTGGGCTAGGATGAGTCTGGCCAGTGTCGTGACTAAGAACAAGGGCACAGGACCAAGGGCTGGATTTTGTATTGGAACCTATGTGGCTTCGAGTGGTTTGTGGAGTTGCTAATGGAGCTGAATGGGAACAGCCCACCCTCTAGATGCTGTGTCTTTCCTTCCTGCCACATGTCTCCTCGCTCTGTGCTGTTCTGACTTCTCTTCCTGCCAGGCTGCATTTGACGTCCTTTGGCGACAAGTTGTCTTGCTGCTATTTAGGAAAACCCAGTTAGGCAGCTGGGGATTTAGCTCCATGGGTACAGTGCTTGCCTAGCATGCATAAGACTCTGGGTTCCCTCTGCAGCGCAGCCTAAAGAGGGAATGGTGGCTCTACGTGAAATTCCAGCAGTAGAGAGATGGAGGCAGAAGGATTAGAAGTTCAAGGTCATCCTCAGCTACATATGGAGTGCAAGGCCATCTAGGGATACATAAGACTGTTTACAAAAAATAAAATGAAGCAAAACAAAAAAGGAAAGGAAAGGGAAACCCGGCTATTGGTTGTTGTGACTGTAGGTGTGCTATTTTTGCTGATGGAGACTCAGATTCCTCACCTATAATAGGGGAGCAATGTAGTTCTGACTTCAAAGGTAGTCTGGGCTCTTAAATGAAATGATGGATGTGAGGTGCTCAGTGCAGCAGCAGATTCATGCATTTTCATTGAGAAGTAGTGAAAAAACTTACAGATGAAAGTAAAGAGCAGGACTCTGAAGGTCAAGTTTGAGAATCATTTGTAAGAGCAAGTATGGCAGAAAAGAGGAAGATTGGCCAGTGCATGGGAATAGGGACAGCCTTGTCAGTCAACATTAACCTCTTTTCTTTATAAGTAACTTGGCCTCAGATATTCTGTGATAATAGCAGAAAATGGATTAAGATACCTACCTTTATTGAGGTATAATTGACACACAGAAAGTATATATATTGAATGTGTACAATGTGACATTTTGACATGTACATTGTGGAATGATTCCCACAATCAACGTGATTAGCATAATTACTTTTTAGCATGTAGGAAGTATTTAAGATGTATTTTCTTAGCAAAATTCAAGTCAATAATGTGTTTTTACTATTAACCACAGCATGCTATACATTGATTTAACAAAATGTAAGTGAGGTGGTTCAAGGCTGGAATCCCAGCACTCAGGAGGCTGAAGCAGGATAATCACAAGTTCAAATTCAGCTTGAGCTACAGGATAGTGTGACACCTTCATTCTAATAATATCAACAATAATAACTGAAATTATGTGCCCTTTGATCAACACCTTTTCACATTACCCCCATCAACCTGGTCATTAACCTGCTGTGTTTCTGAGTTAGATTTCTTAGAACTGAGATCATCTAGATAAGCAAAGCAATCAGAGCAGCCTGTGCATCTCAGGTTGGCACCAGCTGCCTTCTCCTGATTGCTTTTGGTTGAGGGGTGTATATACCCCATGACTACCCTCCCTCTTCCTAGTACAACGATAACGTTACCCAAAGAGGGGCTGCTTCTCTTTTCTTCTGCCTTCTTTCCGTTTGTACAGCTATTTAATAGACCCAGACACACTCCCTTGTGGAGTTGTTTCTGCATTAGCAGAACAGATGATTGATTTTAAAATTAGAATTAGAAAAATATGATACATAATTGATTAGACAAGTTTAAATATAAAACAACAATGAAAAGATAACGTTACCCAAAGAGGGGCTGCTTCTCTTTCCTTCTGCCTTCTTTCCATTTGTACAGCTATTTAATAGACCCAGACACACTCCCTTGTGGAGTTGTTTCTGCATTAGCAGAACAGATGATTGATTTTAAAATTAGAATTAGAAAAATATGATACATAATTGATTAGACAAGTTTAAATATAAAACAACAATGAAAACCAATGGAAACTCTTTAACCCTAGTCCTTTCTAAACCTCACCTCAGAGGAAATTCCAAAAACCAGTCTTGTGTGTGTTTCCAGATAATTTCTGTGCATATTTAATTACATTTTTATATGTCCAGTTTTAAAATGTTGTTGTAGGGGCTGGAGACATGGCTCACTGGTTAAGAGCACTTAGTACTCTTCTGGAAGGCCTCAGTTCAGTTCCTAGCACCCATGTCAAGCAGCCTACAACCCCCTGTAGCTCCAGCTCCAGGGCATCTGATGTCCTCTTCTGGCCTTTGCAAACCCTGTACTCACATGTCATACACACATACAGACAACACACATACACATACACATACACACACACACACATAAATAAAACAGATCTTTAGAAAATGTACATTTTTTGCTCTGTGATCACTGTGTACTCTGTTTATAGAATATGGTACAGTGCATGTACTTAAAAACCAAATTCAAACTGTCATGCATAAGAAACAGGATTTCTTGAGTTAAATTCCTGGATGTTTGAAGAAAGCTTGGTTTACTGTTGGTCTGACTCAATGATCAAACTATGTTTCCAGAGGCCTGATTTCTCTCTCATCCAGCAGTACCTCTTCTGGTATCAGTGCTAAGACTACTTTCCATCGTGACTACAAGAAGAGATTAGCTAACATCCCAGTCAACATGTCTACATGTCCCTCTCAAGGAAGAATAAGAAGATTATATCTAGGGGCTGGAGAGATGGCAGCGGTTGAGAGTACTTGCTGTTCCTGCAGAGTTCCTGGGTTCAGTTCCAGATCTCATATGTTGGCTCACAACTGTTTGTAACTCCAGTTCTAGGGGGATCAGATGTCCTCTTTGGCCTCTGGGGGCATTGCACATGTGGTGCACATACACACAAGCGGACAAAACACACATACATGCAAAATAAGAATAAAATATATTTTTTAATGAGATGGTTGAGAGTACTTGCTGTTCCTGCAGAGTTCCTGGGTTCAGTTCCATATCTCATATGTTGGCTCACAACTGTTTGTAACTCCAGTTCTAGGGGGATCGGATGTCCTCTTTGGCCTCTGGGGGCATTGCACACATGTGGTGCACATACACACAAGCAGACAAAACACACATACATGCAAAATAAGAATAAAATATATTTTTTAATGAGAATGATTTCTATAATGTGTCTCAGAAAGGCTAGGAAGCTTTAATTTTAGTATTTTTCCCCAAATGCTCAAAACAACAATTTTCCACATCTTGTTGCCATAAACCAGACAGTGAGTCTATATCAGAAAACCCTCCCTAGGGAGAGATGGAGCATCATAGATTAGTCAAGTTTGAGCCAAGGGCAAAGTCAGGCATATAGTTATCATAGTCCAAGTGTGTGGACAGTGAATGGTAGATGTATCTAAGGAAAAATTGAAGTATTTAACATTAATTAACATCTTCCCATGACAGCATAGTTCTACTTATTTCCTTTAAGAAAAATGTCATCGTTGGGTTTAGTTGTGTCAATATAACATAATTTATTCTTCCAGTTCCCTGCTGGTGAATGCTTAGGTGGCTTCCAAGTCTTTCTTAATACAAAGTATTGCTTCAGTGAATTCTGTGCATGTATTACTGCATACCTATGGAAATCTATTGGCTTACTTCCCAGGAGATCAGTTCAAGAATTTAATCAGCCTACATTTAGGTACAGAGAATCAAATCCATTTTGGAGAGTAAAGACTTCAGTCTGAACTTTGAAGAGTAATGATCAAAATCCACACTGTTGGACTGGTCCCCTCTGATGGGCAATCTTCATGGCCAACCTGACTGAATTAGGAAATGTTCAGGCCATCAGTGAGGCTTGCCTTTACATGTGTCTGTGAGGGTGCTTCCAAGAGAGGGAAAGATCTGCCCTGAATATGAGTGGCCCCATCCCATGGGCTGGTGGCCTGGATGGTATTAAAGGAGAAGAAAGGAATGAAACTAGCTGTGCATTGGCAATCTTCTTTCTGCCTTCCTGATGATCAAACATTGACACTAAGATGCTTATATTGCATGGCATAGCTTAATAAAGACTACTTTCAAATCACATTAAGACACACTTCAACATCAGGGACCATATTTTCTGGGAACAAAATTAAGATACTATTTTTATGACACATGATCCAGCAGAACTCAGTCAGCAACAGACATAAAAATACAGGAACAAGACCACTCTTCTGATCTGTCATAAACCAACTTCTCCACAGCCTCAGTTCTGCCCTTGATCCCCTACATGATAACCTTCATCCTTACCCAGACTCATCAATTAGATGCCCCTTTCCTGTAGGATACAACGTTTCAAAGCCAGAGAATCTGACATCTGCAGAAAGAGTTATTTACGTCCTCTTTGTAATTACTTTCTTTCTGTTCCTATATAAAAAATATAATCTGCTTTTCTTGTCTCCCACTGAACAGCAATTTCTTAATTACTTAATTTCTTAATTAATTTCATACTCAGGTTTGGCCTCTTTGGTGCCTGGCATATAAATGTAGAAGGTATGTGCGGGTTGCTTTGTTTTTCCAAGTGGATGGCAAGATGGTTCTTTGTGCTATTTTCCCCACAGTAACCCAAACCTTGTGTTATAAAAACTAATATATTGCCAAGTATTCCAGAATCTTAAGTAGTTTTTTTCATGGAGCAGAGAAATCAATAAAGTGTGTGATGGAATAAACCCAGGAGTAAGGAGCTGCTGGATTTGAATCTCAGCTCGACCACTTGTTGCTTTCATGATGCAATGGCCCTGCTCTCCTTCAACTGCAGAGTCTTCCTTCACTGGAGAGCTGAGGGTGATAAGAGTACTTATGCCATAGACTGATGTGAGGCATCATGACATGAGTCACGAAAGGCACCTACCACCATGCCTACTACTATCACCTAGCCAGGACAGTAGAAATACTGTAAGAGGAAACTCAGTAGCATCTAACTTAAACATGGCATTTTCAAACCTCTCTCTCAAGAAGAAAATGTGAGGATTGTTTTCAGAATTCTGTTTATGCTAAAATGACTTAATTCAAGAATTTTGATTAATGGACGAAAATGAATTAGCTCCTATGTTTAATCATTAGAGGCACTGTGAGAGCAGCAGCCATCATCTGTGTGCAGAGGAGAGCTAGGCCTGGAGAAATGGACAGGTGCTTTCTCTCATGGGCGTGATATAGCTCAACATAGGTTGTTGCTATGTAGAATCACTTGGTGAGGTTAACATCTTGATCCTTAGATAAAATAGAGACATAAGTCTTAAGAGACAGGCGCTCAAGTTGAGACACAGTCGGTAGAGAGCTAAAAGGGAGAACTTTACAACTGGAGACTCAGACTCAGAGGTCCCATGGAACTTTGCAGGTTCTGAAATAGGCTGCTGGGAAGAGGGTACCAGCAACTCCATGAATTGGCAGGCAGTCTGAAGAAGCCATTTTTTCCCTTCCAGGCCTATTTTCTTCATTTATAGAAAAGGCATGTAGTGGAAGAAAAAATAGTATTTTTTTTAAATCCTCATCATTTCTTAGTTGAAATCGACCCCAGTGACAAAAGACAGATTAATAAAATAAAGGCAACTCTTATTCTCACATATACTTAATATATATACAGGAGAAACCTGGAGATGTAGGCTGTAGGATTGAAGCCTAGAGCCTTGTAGTCCCTGAGGGAGACAACATGCCATATTCACTAGTTGATTTGTATAAAGGGCTTTGACAATCTAAGCACCAGACCTCGACACTAGTACCTGAAACTTCTTTGTCTTTTACCTAAAGGCAGCTTGATAGCCCTGCATAGAAAGCCCAAAGTAGGCCTGTTAGAAGGTCCTCACCCTCACCAGTGACTCCCCTGAACAGAGGTGGTTACTTTGTCTTGGAAAGGAGCAAAAATTTGCTAAGAGGCCTGTTTTGAACAGGGACGTCCCCCTATTGAGCACTGTGACATCTTTTATATGGAAGTGTTTCATACTAAAGCCTAGACTGTTTGGTGGTAAATTAAATCAGAAGCTCTGTAGACTGGATGCCAGATGCTTTGGAGGCCAGCTCCTGATAGGGGTACCCTAGCATGAGACAGGGGAGCCTCTACAGGGGACCAAAGGGCCCGGATTTATAATCCAGCAGGGTGGTAGATAAGCTCACAGATAACTGTAACTTAAGTCAGAATGCTGTTCTCTTGGAGCAACAGCAGACAGTTACATGGGAGACTAGAAGAGCTAGAAGGAGGGTGAGGAAATGGGACTGTCACCTTCCGTGGATTGGGACGGGGGGTCTTAAGACGAGAGTGGCATTGGAAAGAGTCACAACAAATTACAAGCAACGTTCAGTTCATCGTGTCCTCCCCACGTGCTCATTGACCGAAACCCCTTCTGTATATCATTTTATTTAATGGACCTTGACTGACAGGTAGGGTTGTGTCAGGCGATTATGGCTGGGGACATGGCCTTGCTGAAAGGGAAGAGCAAGGACAGGCGCCACAGGCTCTGCAGAGGTTCTCTGTAAAGTGCTCATCTGCTATGAATCCATCCCTCTCTTCCTGATTCCTTGCAGGTGAAGGGCAATTGCTTTCTTTTTCCGTTAGCTTCTACTGACACGATTCAAGAGTACCCCAAATCATAACACTAGTCAGCCCTTATCCTCAGTTTTGCTCTATGTGGTTTCAGTTACTCACTGTCTAAAAATACTACATGGTAAATTCCAGAAATAAGTAACTCTTAAAAGCTGTACATTCCCTTACATTTACAGCTTTCAAAGGTGGATGCGACATATTGGGCCCAATGTCCTACAGTCACACAGAGATAGAACAGCATCCGGAGTTGTAGTTCTACGTTTCCAGTCTATCTGGAGCCTTGGTGCTACACGTCAGTCCTTGGGGTCTGTGTGAGCTGTGGTGACTCAATTCCTTGAGGCTATGCATGACTTTGAACCTTGCATTGAGTGTGGGCTTCATTCAGCTCAGGGTCCCCTGGGACTGGATGTGCCTTGCTTTTGGGAGGCTTTGGTTTTGTGTTTTGCTTTTCCTGCTTTTCCTTAAGCCAGTGTTGTGCTTCTTAGGGGACAGCATGCCAGCAGTCACCTGGACCTCATAGCTTTACATTTATTTTGTTCTGAACTAGACTTTGAGGGATTGGAGAAAATGCCAATTCCTACACTGCAATGCAACATGCTGTGATAGATGCTTCTTCCGAGATCCCACATGCTTCATATTGCCCTGGAAAAACACTGGCATAGCAAGATTTTTTTTTCTACAAATTTCCCCCAAGACAGAATTGGATTTCTGTTGGTTGCTTTTACAGCAACATTGTCTCATCAAAGATAGAAGGAAGGAGAGAGAGAAAAGGGAAGGGAGAGGGGAAAAGGAGGAAGAGAGGGATTGCATGTTTCTGAATCGAGTAAGAAAGCAGCTTCTGGCCCCAAGTCTACTAATATATGAATATAGACGAGCCTCAGAATGATGGGAAAGCAGTGAACATGGGGCTTAGGAAAAGGAAACTACAGTTTTGGACTTGGGAATTGGACCTTTCCGGACCTATGCAGTGTATCAGTGTTGCCTATGTGATTTTCTGACGCTAGTATTTTTTTTTGTTTTGCTCTCCACTATGCAGCCTGGGCTAGCTTTGGCAGAACTGGATGGCCCAAGGTAGTTTGACACATGGTCCCATGTCCTTTGTCACCTAGAAGCTATCCCCAGCTTATCCCTGTGGTGATGATCATGTCACTGTCAAGGAGTCTTTGCAAGCCTCAGCTGAATTGCATTTGCTGATGTCCTATGAGGTCAAATTAAGTCACACAGCTGAACTCATATTCAAAGCACAGAAATAGACTCTTGTTCTTGATGTGCAGTCTTGCAGTGTCACATTTTGAAGGGGCAGCATATAAAATCTCCTACAACAGGCAGATAATTCTCTCTGATATTAAATACCTTCATTTAAAATGGGCTCACACTATATGCCTAATTATACCTATTATACCAATAATGGCAAATTTGAACTCTTGTCCCAGTGTGGGCCCAAAGCGTCATGCCCCCCCATCTGCTTTTCCCCATTCTTTGACCCTTTCTAAGTGGTCCATCCTTTGCCTACTAGTCAGATATACAAATTCAGGAATAGTCTTTTGACCTTCTTTCTCCTTGGTGTCCCTTCTACGTGATCCATCAGCATAAAAGATCTGTAGACATCATCTCTGAAAAGGGCCTTGCACCTGTGCACGTCTTCCCTGCTTCCTGGGCAAGACTGACCTTCTGTGTTCTTAGAACAGTTTTCCTGAAGACATTCCATATCTTGGCTTATGGTGAAGGTGAATTAACCAGATGTTAATAGTTATCCTTAGTGCCTGAAATCCCTTCCTTACTTGATTTATCCGTCTTTGTGCTCGTCACTACATCCCTTATTTTTTCTAAAGATTATCTACTTATTATGTATGTGTATGTGCCTATATGAATTTATGTGTACCACATGTGTGGACTACAGGTGCTCATGGAGGTGTCAGATCCCCTGGATCTGGGGTTACAAATCATTGTGAGCTGCCTGATGTAAGTGCTGGGAACCAAACCTGGATCCTTTGCAAGAGCAGTAAATGTTCTTAGCTGCTGAGGCATCACTCCAATCCTGTCAGTTATTTTCTAAACATGTGTCTGTCTCACCAGAATTTCAGCACTGTTAGATGAGAGCATATCTATTTTTAAAATTCACTATTGACTTTCAAAGCCTAGAGTATATTTAGAAATGCCAATTTCTATCTTTCATTTTCTTCCTTAAAGCCTTCAGAATCTTCATTTGAAAAGTGGGATAAATACTATCCCATTTGAAAAACTATAAGCAAGATGCCTAACACCAATTTTTGTTTATTTTGAGACAGGACCTTGCTATATATTCTAGGCTGGCCTTGAACTTGTAACCTTCCTGCCTCTGCCTTCCAAGTACTGGAATTGCAGTTACATACCACCAGACAAGTAATATGCCAGACAAGTAATATCAATTTGTTGAACAGGTGAGTAAGAGTGATTTTTAAACAGTGTCGTTAACACTGTTGTCTAAGTTGGAAAATGCCTTTGTCTTACTGTTTTACGATCATAAGGCCTAACTCATTCCTAAAATATCAGAGAACTTGCCAAAGAAGTGACATCAAAGATCTAAAGGGTAAGTGATAATGCAGAAAGAAGTAAATGGAAAGATAAAGAAGTAAGAAAGGAAACAGAGGGAGTCCCTAGCGAAGGGCAGGATGTCCGGGTGGGATATACATTCTACCATAGAATAGCTTGTCAAGACTGAGTTAGGTGCTATTTTTATTGTACCCTGACTCACTGAAGGTATCCAGTGCTCAGCTGAATGATGGCTATTTAAACTGGTTTTAATTAAGTTAATCTGCACAAAATAGACAAGCCGCTTGGAAAGAATTCGGCTAAGAAATGAACTTGTATTGAAGGCAGTACTATTAGGCAAACACTAAGGAAACCAGAAGACAGAACTGGTAGTTCATCTCCTAAAACACTGAAACTAGTAATCACATCAGAAAGGAAGGAGTTTGGATAAAACTATACTTTGCAAGACAAGTTAAAAATAAATCTTCATCAATTAGTATGATCCATTCGAAAAGGATTATGTTAAAGCTCTTAGCAAACCAATGGCATGCAACATCATGTTAGAAAATAAATAAAATGTTCATTGAAAATTCTTATTTTAGCTTTGTTTTTATTGAAACATCATTTACAGACAATAAATTGCACTTATTTTAAGTGGTTGGTTTAATTATTTTTGAGTAACTACACATAATTGTGAAATAACACTCCATGTAAAAGATCTAGGATATTTTCATCAATCATTAAAATATCCTTATTTATGCCCATTTTGAGTCAATTCCATGGACCTTGAATCAACCACTTATGACTTTTATCACCATAAATTACTTTTACTTTTGCTCATAATTCATATAAAAGTAATTATACACCATCCCTATTTCCATGTTTATGTACCTGCTTTGTTACTTAACACAATGCTTATAAAATTCACCTACGCTGTTTTCTATTGATAGTTTGTTCCTTCTTATTTAATTCTAAATAGTGGTCACTATATAATCTACCACAGACTTTTTTTTTTAAAGACAGGTTCTAGTGTATCTCAGTCTGGCCTTGAATGCCCAATAGCTAAGGATGACCTTGAATTTCTGATCCCCTTGCCATTTACCTCGAGAGTGCTAGATTACAGGACTGTCCACCTCTCCTCATTTCAATTTACCATAGACTTTCAATTCATTTTTTACTGATAGACATTTTGGTTCTTTCAAATCCTTAACCATTATGAATAATGCTGCTATAAACATTCTCCTACAAGCTTTAGTGAGCTTTTTTTTTTTTTTCTCTTTTGTGAAAACATGCAGGCATGGAAAGGCTGGATTGTTTGTTCTGAGTCAGGGCTTCCCTGTAGCCCCAGTTGGCCTGTAGACCATGTTGGCCTTCATCTTACAGAGATGCACCTACCTCTGCCTCCCTGCTACTGGGATTAAAGAAGTGTACCACCATGCCCAACTCCTGAATTTGTACTTGCATTTTCTACTGTTGTCAGGAGTGTAGGGTGGCTTTAGCTGCTGAGATTGTATGGATGTAGAATGTCTGAAGGGCACAAGCTGTTGTAGGCCACGCCTCCAGTTTGACCCTATTATAAGGGAGGCCTAGTGTGAAGCTTTAGGCTCCTACTCTTGAAAGAGAATATGGGACGTCAGTGTCACATGCCTCTGACCTGCCACAGATCTGAAAGCAGCAGAGCCAACCAAAGATGGACAAGAAAGGAGCCTCTCAAACTGCAAGTCAAAGCAAACAATGTTCTTTATTAGTTGATCATCTCAGTCATCGTTACAGTAACAGCAAGGAGATGGCCACAGCTCTTCTTTTCTTCACGTTACCAGTCAATTCAACTTTAGTCATCTTACATGCTGGTGTCTCATTATACTTCCAGTTATCATTACATATTTCATAATTCAACATTTTTCACCTCCATTTATCAATCTTGTATCCTTTTTAAGTGATCTGTTCACATCTTCTGCCCATTCCTTTTTTCCATTATGGCATATATATATTTTGATTAGTATTCCTTTTAAATTCCTATGCTTACACATACCTATGGACAGGTATTCACAGTCTGTTTTGACTTTCTTAATTGTATCTCCATGTGTTCTTTGGAAGATTTTTACTTTGTTTAAATACATTTTTATGGTTCCAGATTTCTGTTTCCTCTCCAGGATATTAAAATCTTTGCTTATCACAAATTGGAAAGATATTCCTCCCATGTTTTCCATTAGAAAGCTTAACCCCAGTAACTTTTATGTTTGGCTCTATGATCCCCCTCAATTTTGTGATGAGGATGAGGTAAGATTCCAAGCCTCTTCCTTGTGTAGATATCTGCTCATTGTAGCACAATTTGCTAAATGGACCTTTTCTTTTGGGCTGCTTTGCACCTTCAATGAAAATCAGTTGGTCACATGAGGGGCTTAGTGTGTGGACTGCGTTTTGTTCTGTCACTGGATTTGTCTATCCCAAGGTGAGTAACACGCACTTTTGATGACTGATTTTCTAAAAGAACTTATACCACACTGTGCCAGTCCACTTGTATATTCTCTCCTTTCTGTTTTGCTTTTCCAGACAGGATCTTGCTGTGTAGTTTAAACTGTCTTTAAATCCACAATCCTCCTGCCTCACCCTTTCGAATGCTGGGATTATAGGTATGTGGCACCATGCCCAACTTCCAGCCTCTGAAGACTGATTTTTTTTCTAGGTCCTATACATAACTGTGCACATTTTAGACACATCACAAATATTTTTATTTTTAAAATTTTGCTGGAATTATGGTGTGGTATGAGTTCAACAGAGGAGTACTGATGTCTTCATAGTTGTCTTTGTAACTGTAAAGAGGGCTTGTACCAGTTTTTAGATTTCTCTTTGCAGAGCCTGAGAGATTTCAGTGTTTGAGAGTGCTTGCTGCTCTTGCAGAGGACAGGAGCTCAGTTGACAGCATCCATGAAGGGTGGCCCCTACACACGTATAACTCCAGTTCCAGTTCCAGGGGATCTGAGACCCTCTTCCAACTTCTATAAGCACCCACATGCATGTGCACATACACAGATACACACAAATAAAAATAAAATAAATATTTTTTAAAAATAGAGAATTGTTTCTTTGTGGGTTTACAGTTTTGAAAAAAGGAATCCTGTCTATCTTTGATTGAATTAGTTCCTAAATTTCTTAGGACACTATTGTAAATAGAATTAAGATTTTTTTTTTGGTCTTTTTGAGACAGGGTCTCCTTGTAGCCCCAGCTGTCCTGGAACTCACTATGTAGACCAGGCTGGCCTCGAACTCACAAAGATCCACCTGCCTCTGCCAAGTGCTGGGATGAAAGGCATGCACCACCACACCCGGCTTAGAATTAAGATTTTTAATTGTTATTTTCCAATTGTTTTCTGGTAAAATATAGAGATGTAGCTAAGTATTGGTTATTGTCCTTATTTGATGGTGAAAGTGGTCAATCTGGTTTTCAATAGAACAACCATATTTCTCATAATGAGAGTTTTACCTACTAATTTCTAATCCTCAAACCTTTTCAGTTTTTTGGTTAGAGTCTCCAGTATTAGACTGAACAGAAATGGTAAGAGCAGTTAATCTTGCTGTGCCTCGATTTTCTGGTAAAATTAGTACATATTTTACTACTCAGTGTGATGTTTGCTCTAGATGGAGTCCTCACATTTCCTATGATCAGATAGAGAAGGTTTTCTGCTGACCCTAGTTTCTAAGAGTTACTATTATGAATACTATAGTATAAAATAGTATACTATAGTGTAAAACAATTTAGTATAAAATACTATAGCATTTTATGTATTTGGTGATTAGATCAGAAAACTATTCTTCCTTTATCTGCAAATATGGAAGGTTACCTAGGTTGACTTCCAAATTTAGATGAATTCTGCCAAACCAGAATATATGCCACTTAGGTATGAAGTGTTATTTTTAACACACGGTTGTCTTGCATTTTCTAGTGTCTTCTAAGTATGCTTATATCTGTCTTCATGGGGGGATATTGATGTGTATATATGCTTTATCCTTATAAAGTCTTTGTCACATTTTGTATGAATGTAATGTCGTTATTAAAAGTAAGAAAGCGTCTCTGTGTTCTTTTTATTTGAGCTTGTATAGAATTGGTATTTATTCTCTAAAGAATGTTGTTTGATAGAATTCATCTGGCCTTGCATATTTCTGAGTGAAAAGTATTTTGATAGGGTCTCCCTTGTCCCACTATGAAGACCAGGCTGACCTTGATCTCACAGAGATCCACCTGTCTCTGCCTCCTGAGGACTGGGATTAAAGGTCCATACCACCATGCCCAGTGTTGAAAAATATTTTTACAACAATTCAGCTACTCAGAAAACAAAAGTGCATCCAGATTCATAGGTTATCTTTTGTCAGTTTTGTTAAGTTGTATTTTCAGGAATTCATCGTTTTTAGATGTATTGCATCACCTTATTGATAGACTGCTGTTCCAATACTCTTCTAGTATATTTCCATGTGTATAGGATCTTTAGTGATAGTTTCTCTTTCCGAATATATTGGTAACACATTTTTTAATTGATAGTGTTTTAGTTTTCCATTTTGCAGAGATGATTTTTTTATTTTATTGAAATTTTGCGAATTTCATACAATATATTTTGATTATATTTAGACCCCGTCTCCTATCTGCACCCCCCTTACTACCTGCCACATAATTTCAAGTACTCTATTATATATAATGTGATATATATCTATATCTATATCTATATCTATATCTATATCTATATCTATATATGGAGGCCAATTGAGAAAATGTGTGTCTAAAAATGCTCTTTGGTGTGAGTCTATCCACTGAAGCGTGGTTAACATAGCCCAGTGTCACATCGTTAAAAAACCAACTCTCTTCCCACAGCTCTCAGCTAGGGTTGGAGCTTCTTACCCACTTAGTCACTTCTATGATGGGATTTTTGTCTGGCTTGAGCTTATGTGGGTCTTGTGCATGCTGTCAGCATTGCTGTGAGTTCATGTAAGTAACTGTCCAGCTGCCTGGAAAACTCTGTTTCCTTGTGGTCATCCCCCTATCCTCCCTTCTGCAATGATCCCTGAGTCTCGGGAGACAGAAGTTTGATATAGGTGTCTTATTCAGGAATAAGAACTCTGCAGCCTCTTATTCTCTGCACATTGGCCAGTTGTGGATCTCTGTGTTACTCTCCATCTGATGCAAAAAGTTTCTCTAGTGAGAGTTGAGAGATTCATTAATGTATGGGTGTAACTATAAGTCATGAGGACATGGTTTAATATTACATCCATTTAGCAGAGTAATAGTAGTAGGCTTTCCCCTATAGCCAGTGACCTGTCTAGCCACAGGTTACTAGCCTGATATTAGTGTCAGATAGGGGATCCATCTTGTGAAGAAGACCTTAACTCTAATTAGAAAGTGGTTGGTTACTCTCATAACATTTATTCCATTATTGTACCAGTGGGCATAGCTTGCCAGACCAGTTGTTGTAGGATTCATAACTGGTCAAGGTTGATGATTAATTTTCACTTTTAGAAGCATGCATAGCACCTTCCAGTACTATGAAATATAGCCAGTAGAAATGAAGCTTTGATGTCAATACCAGCTTGATTTATTCTTGTTTGTTCTACAATTCATGTATGTACTGTCCTCAGCAATAGCATCTTACTATCAAGCTCTTGTGGGTAACCAAGGGCCAGGCCAATAGCCAGTATTGTTTGAAGATCTGTGGGACCCTGGTCAAAAACTTCAAATGAGGGAATCCATTCTTGGCACTGGGATTTTTCTTTGAAAGTTAGGGTATCTTGTAAAGGCAATATCCCCTTGTTATAGGGCAATTCCTTTTAATCTCTCTCTATATATACTTTAAGAAGCTTCTATAGTTGTAGGTTTCCAAATGACTTTTTCAAAAGGCCTTTAGTGTTAGTTGCCCCTCCTCATGTCCCCATACTCTGTCCCCTGCCCCACCCTCCTATTCCCCATCCCATTTGACCCTTCCTACTCTATTAGTCCCCCCCCCCTTTTTTTTTTTTTTAGACAGGGGCTCCCTTTAGTCCCCCCTTT
>NW_008331789.1:3301605-3353764 GCF_000622305.1 Nannospalax galili
CTGGCCTTGAACTCATAGAGATCCGCCTGCCTCTGCCTCCCAAGTGCTGGGATTAAAGGCATGCGCCACCACATCTGGCTTAATCCCCTTTATATCACTCCATTCTATCTCCCCACAATGGCTATTTATTAGTTTCCTGACCTCTGGAAACTGTGTGTTCCAACTGAAACACACATATCTAAGGATTCAAAGCTAGTATCCACTTATGAAAGAACATATGGGAAGGTAGCTTGTCTTTCTGGGTCTGTGTTGTCTCACTCAGGATGTTTGTTTCCAGATCCATCCATTTACTTGCATACTTCATAATTTTCCTTAACTGCTGAACAATATTCCATTGTGTAATGTACCATATTTTCATTATCCAGTCATCAGTTGGTGGACATCTAGGTTGTTTCCATCTCCTGTCTATTGTAAATAGAGCAACAGTGAACATGGATGAAGAGGTGTCTCTGTAGTAGGATAGAGCCCTTTGGTAATATACCCAAGAGTGGTATGGCTGGATCATGTCATAGATCTCTTTCTTTTTGAGGAATCTCCACACTGATGTCCATAATGGCTTCACCAGTTTGCACTCCCACCAGCGGTGGATAAGGGTTCCCCTTTCCTACATCCTCGCCAGCATTTGTCATTATTATTATTTTTTAATCTTAGCCATTCTGACTAGGGCAAAATGAAATCTCAAAGTGGTTTTAATTTGTGCCTCCCTGATGGCTAAAGATATTGGACATTAAAAAAAACTATTTCCTAGTCATTTGCATTTCATCTTTTGAAAACTGGTATCAATTGTTCACTGTGAGGTATGTTTCTTAGAGGCAGCAAAAGATGGATCCAATTTTCTTCTTTTAAATTTTTATTTATTATTTTTATTGTATGTATATGAGTGTCTTGCCTGCATGTATATAAGTGCACCACATGCATACAGTGCCGTAGAGGACAGAAGAAGGTATTGGATCCCCTGGAACTGGAGTTACGAACAGTTGTTCACCACCATGTGGGTGCTGGGAATCAAATACAGGTCCTCTGGAAGAACAGCATGTGTTTTTAACCACTGAGCCATCTCACCAGCCAGGATCCAATTTTCTAATTCAATCATTTATTCTGAGTCTTTTCATTGCAGGAACTGAGACAGCCAATACTTAGAGTTATTACTGACCAATGGTTATTAATATGTGCTATTTTCTTGTGGTGGTATTGTTTTCTTTGGTTTCTTTTGGTTGACTGTTCTGAAATTGTTCATTTTTTCCTTGTGCTTTGTTGGGTGTGTTTAATCTTCTCTTCAAAGGGGGGCATTCCTTCTGGTATCCTCTGTTGATCTGGCTTAGTAGGCATAAATTCCTTAAATCTGTTTTAATTATAGCAAGATTTCCTTTCTCTTTCTATTATGACTAATACCCAGTTATGCTGGGTGTAATAGCATGGGTTGGTATCTGTAGTCTTAAAGAAGGCATCAGTTCATGCCTTTCTTGCTTTCAGAGTCTTCATTGAAAGTCAGGCTTTATTCTGATAGGCCTACCGTTATATGTCATTATTTGTTCTTTCTCTTTTGCAGCATTCAATCCCCTTTCTTTGTTCTGTACATTGGGTGTTTTGATTATTATTTGACATGGGAGTTTCTTTTCTGGCCCTGTCTAGTTGGTGTTCTGTATGCTACTTAGACCTTGATAGGCATCTCCTTCCTTAAATCTGGGAAGTTTTCTTCTATGATTTTGTTGAAAATAGTTTTTGTGTCTTTGACCTGGATTTCTTTTTCTATGCCTATGATTCTATGATTCCTAGATTTGGTCTTTTCATAGTCTCTCAAAGTTCCTATGTACTCTGTTCCTGTTTTTTTGCTGTTTTTTTTTTTTTTTAAAGATTTAACATTTTCTTTGATTGAATGGTCCAGTTCTGCTACCTTGACTTCAAGGCTTGGTATTCTTTCTTCCATGTGATTCTGCTGAGGATTTTATTTAGGTTTTTATTTCAGTGATTGAATTTCTCATTTCAAGTTTTATTTCAGTTCAGGTTTTCTTCAGAAATTCTATTTATTAAATTCTATTTTCATCTCTTAGATTGTTTTCTTTATTTCATTCAGCTGTTTCTGTTTTCACAGTCTTCATTCTGGAGTTTATACATTTCCTCTTTGAGTTCACTGAGCACATGTGTAATCACTATTTTGAAATCACTGTATTGTGCCTCAAGTAAGCTGCTCTTCTAAGGGGACATTGCAGTGAGTGTACTAGTTTCTGGAAATGTGTTGTTTTGGTTATTTATATTGTTTATGTTTTTGAGATTGGACCTAGGCACCTGGAGTTAGGCCATTAGATGTGCTTCCTGGTGTGGATATCTGGTCTCATCTTTGTTGAGCACGTGTTTGGATCTTTGTTTGCTGTTATCTCAGTGTGTCAGGCTGTGGCTCATAGTGCTTGTGCTCAGTCTTGTGATGATTTTGTGTTGATGTGCAGATGGGCTATCAGATGTGTGCCCCACTCGATGCACACACAGCTGGGAATATGTGAACTTCTGAGCCCAGGAGCAAAGCTTATGTAGAGTAGGTGGAGTCTCATTGCCAATGCTCAGAAGTCTGGGTCTCCAGGCCATATGGGGGACTGGATGGTACCTGGTACAGCCACTGGGGTTGGGCAAATTCCAAAGGGAAGGAGCCAGAGATAATTTTTTTAATTGTTTTATTGTTTGTAGCATGTTTTCTATTTTATTGCTTTCTATAACAGTCTTTATGTTCTACTTTCTTAGAGTTTAATTCAGTCCATTTTCAAGCATTTTTAAGTTTGAAATATTGATAACTAATTTTGAATTTTCCTGTTTTTCTATGATAATTTCAGAGAGAATTTCATTGAAATTGCCTCCCAAAATTTTTTATGTTATATTCTACCTTCATTCAATTAAGAATATTTACCAATTTCACTTTTTATTTACTTATTGACACTTGGATCCTTTAGAAAAGCTCTGCTTAAGTTCTAATAAGTTATCTTTTCTCACTGTCTTCTTGGTATTAATTTCTTATAAATAATTTAATTATCACTGTCACCAAAGAAAATATCTATCATCTATCTGTCTTCTATTGTCTATCAAACCATATCTATCATATTTTAAAATATTCTTAACTTATTTTATAGTGAATTTTGAGAATACTAAGAATATGGTCTAGACTGTTTATTTATTTATTTACTTACTTATTGTGTTATGGTTTTATCTTGGGTTTTGTCCATGCTAACCACATGTTCTACCACCGACTTACACCTTGTCTAGCTTTTATAGTTGTTATATAAAGAGAAGTTTTCTAATTAACTCTTTCTGATCATTGTACAGAAATTCTACCAACAGTGTTTAGAACAACATGTATTGACTCTCCCACAGTTTCTTTGTGTCAGGAGTCTGGGATGCCTTGCCTGTGTCCTCTTCTTGAGGATTCAAATGCTACAAATGTAGAGTCAGCTTATGTATCTTCTTTTCTAAAGTGTTGTATTCTCTTTCCAGCTTATGTAACTGTTGTTGATAGATGTCAGCTCTTGAAGGCTCTAAGAGCCAAAGCCCCAGTTTTCTATATACCACTGGCAGTTTTCAAGCACATAATACTCTCTATAGACATTTCTTAACATGAAAGTTTGATTCTTCAAGGCTAGCAGGGGAGGCTTTGTTATGTACACTAGAAAAATGTGTGTGTGTGTGTTTCTGTGTGTGTATGCATGTACATACACATATACACACAAGCAACAACTTAATTTTAGGAGTGATGATCTTCACAATTTGTCATACTGATTGATACAAAGCAAATCATGGGTCTCCCACATGTAATACTCAAGGGTGAAGTGTTCCCAAACTCTAACAGTAAACAGAGATTATGTAGGGTCACTATGGAATTCTAAGACAAATCTTTTCCTAAAGACAGAACTCTGCTTTCCTTTTTCAAAAGATGCTTTTGCTAAATTGGCACATTATTTTTTCTCCTTCGATACTTAGACTATATCATTCTGTTGTCTTTAAACTTTATTGTTTCTGGTGAAATATTAGTTGTGTTTCAGACCATGCTAATATGCTTTCAATGGGCCTTTTCCTCTGGCTGTCTTTAACACCTACTCTGATTCTCTTGTTTTTAGACCAAAGGCTGTCTGTGGTATGCAACATGGCTTGCTTGATTGTTCCTGCTTTGAGTTTACTCAGATTTTGGATTTCAAGTAGAAGTGTGTCACACTTCCAAAATAGAATTATAATTTTGAGATACTTGAAGATCTACATAAAATTGTAAGAAATAACACAGAACTCCCATGTTCTCGTTCTTGTCCCCTGATGTATCATTTTGTAAACCTGTGACTTGGGTGTTTATATAGTTAATATATAAATCATGTCATCATTACAAAGATTCTTCATGTTTCATTGTTATAACCAACCCAGTCCTCCTAGCCTGTCCTCTTTATAATTCGTGATAATCACTTATCTGATCTCAATTGATATGCTTAGGTATTTCAAGAATATTATACACATGAAATTATAAAATGAAACTTTGGGAATTGTTCGTTTCCCACATCATCGTTTTCTATATGTTAGTAAGCTGTGCCTTTTTACTGCTGAGTGGTATTTTACCAGGTGAATGAACCACTCTGTGTCTAATCATTCACCAAATGAAGGCTTCTGTGTCGTTTCACATTGGGAGCATTAATAATAAAGCTACTGTAACATTCACGCACAGAATATTGTGTGAGTGTAAGTCTTCACGGCTCTTGGATAAATGCCCAGTAAGTACGGGTACTGGACTGTGTGGTAGTTGCAGCTTTAGTTTTTTAACAATGTTCAGGAATGATATTACATTTTACATTCTCACTGTGTAAATGATCCTATCCTCTTCATCTCTTCCCATGTTAAGTACTGTTACTATTTCTAAATTGTCACTTGAGGTTGTCCACTGTGGTTTTCCTGTGCACCTGACCAGCTGGTGGGTGATGCTGAGCACCTTTCTCTGCACTTGTTGCTACATGCATGCATTTTTCAATGAGATGTTTCTGTGTGTTTTGCACATGTTCTCAGTGGGCTGTATGATTTTATACTGTTGACCTTTAAGTGTTCTTTATATATTCTAAATGCTGGTCCTTCATCTTACATGTGGTTTGTAAATATATTCTCTCATTATTTATGTGGTCTTTTCATCCATTACACATGGTTTTTAATATAGCAAAAGTCTTTAATTTTGATGAAGTCATATTAACCAGTATTTCGTTTCATGGGTTGTACTTTAATATGAAGTTCAGAACTCTTTTCCAAACCTTATAGCCCAAGTATTTTCTCTGAAGAAGATTTTCCTAAGAGTTGTATGAATTTTCATTTCATTCTCAAATCAATAACAAATTTTTTTAAGATGTGCAGCATGGGTGGAGGATAAGTTTTGTGACCATCCAGGAATGTCCCATGGCTCTAGCACCATTCATTGAAAAGGGTATCTTTCCTTTACTTTTCTACCTGTGTATAGAGTATGTGTGTGTATGCATGTATGGGGGTGTATGTGTATGTCTGTGTGTGTATGTAAAGGCCAGAGATCAATGTTAGGTGTCTCCCTCAATCATTTTCCATGCTGTTTTCTTTAATTAAAAAATTATTTTTGATTTACTTTTTTTTTTTTTTTTGGTCTTTTTGAGACATGGTTTCCCTGTAGCCCCAGCTGGGCTGGATTTGCTATGGAGACCAGGCTGGCCTTGAACTCACAGAGATCCACTTGCCTCTGCCTCCCCAGTGCTGGGATTAAAGGCATGTGCCACTACACCGGGCCTTTCTGATTTACTTTTATGTGTATGAATGTTTTGCCTGTCTGTATATAAGTGTGCTTGTGCATGCAATGCCAATGGAGACCAGAAGGGGGTCTCAGATTCCTTGGAACTGGAGTTAAGGAAGGTTGTTAGCCACCATGTGAGTGCTGGAAACTAAACCCATTCTTCTGCAAGAGCAATGAGTGCCTTTAACCACCAAGCCATCTCTCCAGCCCCTTTCACACTACTTTTTGAGACAGGAACTCTCACTAAACCTGGAGCTCATTGACTGGCCATTCTAGCTTATCAGTAAGTCCAAGACAGATCCTCTAGTCTCTGCCTTCCCAGCACTGGGGTTATAGCCACAGCTCACTGTACTGACATATTTACATGGGTGCTGGGAATCCATACTCAGGTCCTCATGCATGGCAAATACTTTTCCTACTAATCCATTGCCCAAATCCCACACTTACATTTTTATCACAAAAATAAAATAGACCAACTCTGAGGCCTATTTTATTTTTGTGTTTCAAAGCAGTGTTGACTATTCTAATTCCTTTGCTTTTCCAAGTGGTATGATCTTATCTACATGTATTTACCTTGCTGAGATATTGATAGAACTCTGTTAAATTCATATATCAATTTGAAGCAAATGATATTTTTGACTATCTTGGCTCTTCAATCCATAAGTGTGGTGTGTTTCTCCCTTTATTTAGTCTTTTTTTTGTTTTTTTCTTTAGCACTGTATAGTTTTCATCATATAAACCCACTTAAGCTTTGTTTGATTTATACTAAAGCATTTCTTCTTTTTGTTATTTTTTACTTTTTATGTGTATGAATGTATTGCCTGTATGTATGTAAGTGCACCCGTGTTGTGCAATGCCCATGGAGGTCAAAAGAGGTGCATTGGATCTCCTGGAACTGGAGCTAGGGAGGGTTGTTAGCCACCATGTGGTTAAACTCAGGTCCTCTGCAAGAGCAGTCATTGCTCTTAACCACTGAGCCATCTCTCAAGCCCCACATTTCTTTGTTTTAATAAAAAGATTTATTTATTCACTTAATGTGTGTATATGTATGTTCTTGAGTGTATATATGTGGACATGTGGGTGCAGGTACTTGTGGAGGCCAGAAGAGGGCATCGAATGCCCTGGCATTGGAGCAACAGATGGTTGTGAACTGCCATGTGGGTGCTGGGAATTGAGCCCAGGTCCTCTGTAAGAGCAGCCAGTACTCTTAACTGCTGAGTCAGTTTTACAGTCCCATTTCCTCTTTTAAGAATTCTGCTTTAAAATGGGTATGGTAGGACACTTTTAATCCCAGCACTTAGGAGACAGAGACAGGTGAATCTCTGTGAGATCAAGGCCAGCCTGGTCTACATAGTGAGTTCCAGGTCAGCTTGGGCTACATAAAGACCCTGTCTCAAAAACAAACAAAAAAATTCTATTATGAATGTCATTGCCTTTTAGTTTTGTCATCCCCATGTTTACTGTTAATAGAAATACATGCCTCATCTGCTTATTTTCTTATTCTATGACCTGATTGACTTCATTTACATATTCTGGTATTTGACGGGTAGATTTCTTGGGATATCCTATGTAGCAAATCATGCGACTTGCAAATACATGCATTTTTTTTTTTGTCTTGTGCTGTTTATTTTTTATTTCACTTACTTTTCTTAGGCCACTGCCTCAGTCATTTGTCTCATTGCTGAGGGAAAATGCCTGATGAAAGCAACTTAAGGAAGGAAAAGTTTATTTTTCACATCTCTAGGGTTCAATCCACCCTGGTCTGCAAATAATAGTGTCAAGGACTGGGCACATCACATCTACAGTCAGGAAGCAGAGAGTGGTGATGGCGAATGCTCAGCTCATTTTCTCTTTTATTCAGTCCAGGACACGAGTCCATGGGTGGTGCACAGCCTTATCTGTGTCCCACAAATCTTAGTGTGCTAGTCTTTCATTTTCATTCAATTTCCTATATTTTAATAGTCCACTGAGACTTCTTCTTTGACTTGCGGATTATTAGAAATATTTTGTTTAGTTTCCAAGTTTTTATGTCTTCTCCCATTTTGCACTTGTCATTAATTTCTAGTTTGATTTTATTACTGTTGGAGGACACACTCTACATAATTTCACTTCTCTTAAGTTGAGCTCTTCTTTGATGCAAATTTTTGCTATACTGGTGATCAAGTTTGGAGCCTGGGACAGATGACGTTTTTTTAGGGGCTTAAGGTGTCATCTCTTTTTGTGTTTATTTTCTGAGCCCTTGAACAGAGCGAGTGTTCTGTTGCTGCTGGGTGGCATGTCTTATGAGCATCAATTAGATCTCACTGTTTGACAATGTTGTGGAATTCTTCTATGTATTTACTGATTTGCTGATCAGTTGCTAGATCAGACAGCTGTGAAGTCTCTAGCCATAGTGGCAGATTTGTCTATTTTAAAACCAGTCTCCTTTGACTTACCAAGATCATAGCCAGTCACATAATATATCTATTTTATCTTTTATTTTTGTTTTAGTACATCTTTTTATTATAAAACACTGTGTTGATACAGTAACATATAAATAGTTATGCCTTGAGACTTCAAGTCTAAAAATACTTTTCTCTTGAGGGTACATGATCAAATGTTTGGAGAAATTACCTCCAAATAGAAATAGTTGCAGACACAGAATGTTATAGAACTCTGAAGGCATGTTAAAGAGTTTGTGCTTTGTCCAGACGCATTGAAGAACACTGGAAGACCTTCCATAGGGTGACAGTGTGGAGGAGAAGATTATTAACATAAATTACTCTTGCTGTAGAGTGGGAAACCAGACTCAAGGGGACCCCTTGGAAGCAGTGTCTGTCATTTTCTTTACAGGTTTATACTTCTGTGGGTCATAGATGCCTTTACTACTGGTCTATGAAAGTTGTAGGTCTCATTATAGTTATTCAATTACTGACTTCTACCATCTTTCCTACCACCATTCCTGTCCTATTTGGGGAATCATTTCTACCCCCTCGCATATAATCTCTGGGTCTCTTTGATTCTTAGCCTTATCACCGTGAGATTTTCCTTCACCCATCTTACTCTCCACTGACAGATATGGTCACAGCCCCGTCATTACCATAGACCACTAGGCATCTGTCTCTAGTCATTCCCTGTCTTTCCAAACCTTTTGAACTATCACTTTAGATGAAATTTGATTTTATTACAAGTCATTGGTCTTATTCTCTTATGATCAATGACCCTGCCTCTGATTCTACTCATCCTTCATGTGATACAGGATGTCCTGAGCCAAAAGTGACTATCCATTCATCCTTGATATCAGTCACTAATTGAGACCTGGGAACAGGATATGCTCTATCTACATGGATTTCTTCACATTTAAGAAAAATACCTCAGGAAGAAAAATGATTTTTGTTTCTAGACAATGCTAAAATATATATAATGCCCAGATCTGTGACAGCTACCTTGACACCATAAAGGGCGATCATTTGTAGGAAGCTGAACATGTTGAAGATGGAGGTATTGAGTTACAGAGAGAACTTCTGTTCTAGAGGATGCTGTTAAGACACTGCTGAGTCAACCACCATTACTCTATCTTTGAAATTTCTAAGAAAATGTTTCCTATTGTTTAACTCAATTAAGAAATTTTCCTTTCTGACCATTTTCTTTCTTGTGATTGAATGTATCCAAACCGATGTATTCACCTCTCCATGGAGCTCTTGGCTGAATCTGCCCATCTCTTGCCTGCCTTTTTCTCTTTATCAGGGCCATTCCCAATCCTCTGACTCTCCTTCTTCATCTACCATCCAAACCCATTTTCCAAGACAATTGCAATAATAGCTCCTATCTAATGTACTCTTCTGGAATCTCGTTACTCTTATAAACTCTTCCCCCATGAAATTTTTTGATTCTTTCTTAAAATATTGTTTTTTATTATTTTTATTTTATGTGTCTGAGTGTATTACCTGCATGTAGGTAGGTACACCCTTGTCATGCAATCTCCACAGAAGTAAGAAGACAATACCATGTCTGCTAGAGTTCCAGGAGGTTTTAGCTACCATGTGGGTGCTAGGAATCCATCCAGTTCCTCTGCAAGAGCAGTTAGTGCTCTTAACCACGAAGCCATCTCTCTGTCCCTTCCTTTTGGTTGTTTGATTGATTGATCGATTGTTTTACTGAAGAATCATGACTTTCAAGCCTGGGCATAAAAGGCAATTTAGCATCTGTCTTTCTAATCAGAATATTAACTCCTGGAGCCTTCACTTGTGAAGCCTTCAATTGCCATGGAAGTCGTACAACTGTGTTGAGACTGACATGCTGGAAGGAAGCCCAAAGAAGTCTATACATGGGTCCCACACAGAAAATTCCTGAGACCATATTAACAAAGAGTTGTGTGGTCATCTCTTCATCTTCCAGGTGTTTCTAAACCCATTTGCAATTTCTTGAGGTAACCTGAGCTAGAAATGTCTTGAAACTTCTTTCTGAATTTCCAACCCACACAAATCATGAGAGCTAATAAAATTGTTCTTATTTAAACCAATCTATTTTGGCATGACTTGCTGCATCACCAAGAAATAACCAGAAAAAATTCTCTTTGTAGGACCTACAAGTCATGTTCTGTGAGGATGTCAGTTTCCTCTTAGTGCTAGATCTGCTTTGTAAGTAGATGGAATCAGCATTACTTTTAGAAAACAGAGTGTTGTGTGTGGTAATGGGAATGTAATCAGAGCAATGATTAAACAACGTCTTCTCTGCTGGAAGGTTTTGCGCTACCTCTCAACTGGCGGTCATCCCTTCATCCTCAGAGGCCGCCTTGTCTCCACCACAGGTGTCTGTGAAGTTACCTCTTGGTGACTCATCACCACACTCAGTTTGATTATTGCCTTCACCAAATTCATCTTAGTCTGAAATTCTGTCCTAGTAGCCTTTTTCTGTGGCCTGTCTCCTTGCCACAAAATCAAGGAAACAACAGCAATGTCATTTTTCTTTGCCTCTCTCTGTCCAATACCTAACCCAAAGCTCCTAGAAAGTGCTCATAAAGAGTTATAATAAATAGATAAAAGAATTTCAACTTGCTTGGGAACCTTAAACTGAAATCCATCAACATATCTTCAGTTTGAGGCCTTAGTGATAACTCAGACTGTCTGCCTGTAGCTTTCATCAGATTCTAATAAGCAATCCAGGGGTCTCAAAATATTAACATCCATTTTCTTTGAGTCACAGCACTAGCTGAGGTACCAGAAAGGGACATACAGGAAAATTCTGAGGAAATAAAGCTGTTGAATAGCTTGCTAGGGATAATAGTGGGTTTCTGCACCTACAAAACTAGTCAAACTCAATCAATGCATTTTAAAATTAAAATTGTGTTTAATAATAATATTATTGGAAAAATCCATTGGGCATGCTTCATTGTAGTCTTTTAAAGCTAAAACACAAAGTATTCCCATTATCAGCAAATTATCCATTAATATTAACCACTGATGGTGCTCTGGGAAGTGTATGGAGCCACTAAGCTCTGAATTCCTCTCACATTCCTTCTTCTCTCTTCCCCCAACTTTCCCTTACTTCTTTTTTTTTCCCTGTACATAGTCTAGGGAAGCCAATTTTTTCTTCTGAAATATTCATGAGAACAAAGAAAACAATTTATGCTCTAAAATTATTCCCACTGACAGGACGTTGTCAATAAAAGCAGAAAAATTCTGTGTGGGATGAGTGTGATATTTTTCAGGTCAATAGGGAGTTGAGACTTGTCTTAGTATTGGTGCTGCTATAACAAAGTACCTGAGCTTGGGTGATTTATGAAGAATAGAAAATATTTCTCACAGTTCTAGTACTTAAGAAGTCAAAGATCAAAGTACTGGAAGAGTTGGTGTCTGATAAGGACTGGGGTCAGTTCCACAGATGGCACCCTCTTGGTGTGCCTCACATGGCACAGGGGTAGAAAGGTGAAACAGCCAGCCAGTCTCCTGAAGTATCTAACATACGATGTTCTAACCCTGTTCATAAGACTTGATACCATCCCTAAATGTCCTATCTCCTAAATTCTCTTAGTAGTATTGCATTGGTGGTTCAATTTTAACTTGAATTTCAGAAGAAAACAAAGACTCAAACCATAGCAGAGCTTTACGCTTCCAGGCTGTGAAATATGCAAGTAAAGGAACCAACACAGGTTGAACATTCCTAATCCAAAAATCTAAAAATCAGGATAAGCCAAAAAGAGAAACATTCTCACTTGTCAACTTTATACTACAAGTGGAAAACTCCACACCGACCTCACTGGACAGATTGTGACATCACTGGACAGATTGTACTCAAAATCCAATGGAGATACAATGATCATATGAACTTATTTTCGGGCTCTGTGTATAATGTTGTCAAACATAAATGAGTTTGTGTTTAGTCTTGGGTGCTCTACCTAAGAAATTCATCATGTCTACACAAATATTCCCACCTAAATTGAAATCCAAAGCACTTCTAGCCTCAAGCACTTAGAAGAATGAGCATTCAACCTGGAGATACCACTGCTTCTCCACAAACAAGACTCTTCATGACTGAGTTTACAGGGAGAGCTACCCTGCTGGGGTAAATTGTAGTTATATCTGGACATCTAAGACTGAAAATACCCCATCCCCCAGTACTTGGGAGTGCAAAAAGGTTGCATAGTGTGGTGAAGATACTTCACAACAGGAGTAATAAAACCTCCAATTTCTAAGTCTGGAGAATCGTTCATTCATGTATGCGTTCATCCATTTATTTTATAAATATTGGTGAAGATTTCATCTTGTAGAGATCAGCACTAAGAGGTTTCATCACTGGATGGGGCAGACACCTGTCACTGAGGAACCCTTAATCTAGTAAGGGACAAAAACCCAACAAAGAATAGTAGGATCTATGAGTGTTTGGGTACTAGCCTGTGTCTCCTGTAATGGAAGTGTGCAGGCCGAGAGACATGCACAGCTGAACAAGACAGGTAAATCATTTTAGATATTTTTTTGATTGAGTTTTATTTTATGTATGAGTGTTTTGTGTTCATGTATTTAAGTGTACCCATGCACACAATGCCTGCAAAGGTCAGAAGATGGCATCAGATCCCCTGAAACTGTAGTAAAAGACAGTTGTGAGCTGCTATATGAGTGTTGGGAACTGAAACCAGGTCTTCTGCAAGAGCATCTCCAGCCCCTTGATTGACATTTTATGCTACTTCTGTTATATATCTACATATGTGTTTACAATTAATGCTCATTCATCTTATATATGCATATATATGTGAGTATATATACATATATAATGAAATGCAATATGTATTCTGTTGGTCAGTTCTATAATTTAATATATTGGGAAATTGGTAATATTCTCCTTGTCCCTTGGAGGAGAAACTTGTTTGCAAAGCTGAGGCTATTTTGTGTAAGTAACACGACTATTGAGTGGAAGAGGCGGGAACCGAATACAGATTTTTAATTGCAAATACAAGCATTGTTTCTTCTTTTCTTCCTCTTTCTCTTTTCCTTCCTTCCCGTCATTTTTTCCTTCTGGGTCCTTTCAACCGTCTCATACCGTATATTGAAAGACTAAAATAAGGTTAGTTATTTGGAACTCAAAAATGGACAAAGGACATTTAATTCCCATCCCCCAAAAGGGAGTCTGGACAAAAGCCCAGGATGTCATCAGGTGCTCGGGTACCAGCCTGGGATGGTCAAGTTCTCACCCTGTTTTTCACATCCTCCAGTCGCTACTGTAATACCATTTTCACCAAATCTGTGTAGTACAACTGCCATGTTAAAGGTTGCAGTCTGATAACACCTTTTCAGACTCAACAAATACTTGTGGTTTCTATTTTTGAGAAATGAGGGGTTAATAATATGATAGGTCACAAATTTTGAACTATAAATAAAATTACTCATCTTCTGAACATTTAAATATTGAATTAACAATTGTGATTGCCACATTAATAATATTGAACAGGCTCCAGTGAATGAACTCCACCGAGGAACACCTGGGTACACAAACTTGATGCTGTAGGGCTTAATGTATATGACAGAATGCATGCAATCTGGTGGGCAGGCTATGGGAGGGTGCACATAGGGGAGGAGGTCTAAATATGATCAAGGGATATTATATTAAATGCACAAAAATTCAATTAAAATATGTATTGAAAAAATTGGAGGTCCCCAAAGGACAGAAAATGATGTCCAGGTCATATACCACACCTGGGACCTCCTTGAATGGAAAAGAGGAGATAAGTCTCCTGACACAGTAGAGAAGAGCCCCCAAGATAATCAAACAGAGAGATTCTCCCAAAGCCCACATCTCTTTTCAGGTCTTGGTGAGAAGGTGATCCTACTGTATAATGTCTGTATTGGAGTAAATCAGGCAAACACTGATAGTTGGACAAGCTCATTTTATCTAGTCCATGCTTGTTTGGCACCTTCTAATTAAGGTCTGGCTCCTTTAATAAGTTGGTCTGTAGTCAGAGAGGACCTTGACCCAATAGACATATACCAGTGTAAACTCACATATAAATGTCTGTGTTAGAAAATAATTTTGGAGGAAACATATCTCTTACTGATCTGAGGCCTTAGTCATCACCAAATGATGGTTCTTCCTGTTCCCAGGCAGCAAATGGGTTCAATAAGCCCAATGTTGGCAATCTTTATAGAACGTAGAACCTATCATTGAAGTAGGAAAATACTACCCTAGCAACATTGCTTACATTCTTTTTCCCCTAAAGTTTCTTCTTGCTTATTCTCTATGCTTCTATCACTGAAATGTGTGAGAAACTGACCCCTCTGTATCTTCTGGAAGACCTAGAAGAGACTTATGACAGAACATCAGCAGAGGTCAGCCATGTTTCTTCTCTGTGAGAGACAATCTAAAAATCAAAATCATAGAGAAGGCTTTTCCAACAGGCCTGTAACAACCACAAGGTAGTTGTACATATGAACCCACAGCATTTTAGAAAATAAATTGTGACTTAGTAAGCAATGCTCTGAACCAAGCTCTATGACAAGGACCTAACATGGTCTCCAATCCGTCCAACAAATGTGACATGTAGTTGTGATATACACACAATCTACATGTAGGTATAAGAAACTGAGATACAGATTTCTCAAGTAGCTTACCAACACTCCTCTAGCTAGTGGACAGAGAACGTCAAGTTCGGGCTGTAGTCCAAAGTCTTTCACAGAGGCAGAGACCCCTATATACATTTCAGCCCAACATTTCATGATACTGATTTTTACTATGGTAGAAATTGCTTCTCTCCTCATTAAACATGTTTTGGTATATGGAGGCCTAAATGTCAACAATTTCTTAGATGTCAAACTGAAAAACATTTCTCCTTGGAAACAAAGACTCTATTATTTGATAATAGAATGTGTTCCTCATATTATCTTTTATATAAAAATGTGATTATCTTTTGTGTAAAAACTTTTTGTCATCTTTGATTCTACTTCACAGAATTTGTGGGTTCCACACTAATGTGTTGTGGTGGGCTAAAGAAAGCCCAAAGATGTCTATGTGCTGACCCTGTATGATATGGACAGTTGGCAAGAATTATCTCTTGCTCTACGAGCTTCCTCTTCAATCAATTTATTGTTTCCTTGGCTGTATAGAAGCTTTTTAGTTTCACGAGGTCCATGCCGCTATTTTTTTCTTTTTAAAAATTTTTTGTGGACATCATATATGAGTCTTTGTACCATTTCCATCCCAAACCCCCTCCAACTCCCTCCATGTCCCTCCTACTCCCTCTCAATTTCCTGTCCCCTTCCTTGATTATTATTGTTATGTATTCCTATCTATCTATCTATCTATCTATCTCTATCTATCTATCTATCTCATCATTTCTCTATCTATCTCTATTTATCTCTATCTCTCTCTATCATCTATCTATCTATCTATCTATCATCTATCATCTATCTATCATCTATCTATCATCTATCTATCTATCTATCATCTATCTATCATCATCATCATCATCTGTCTATCATCTATCTATATCTATCATCTAATCTAGTTCTATCATCTAATCTAGCTCTATCATCTATCTGTCATCTTCTATCATCTATTTTTCTATCTATAATCTATCTATCTTCTATTATCTAATCTATCTCTATCACCTATCTATCTATCTATCTATCTATCTATCTATAATCTATCTACCTACCTATCATCTATCATCTATGTATCATCTATCATCTATCATCTAATCTATCTCTATCTATCATCTATCTATCATCTATCTATCTATCATCTATCTATTGTCTATCATCTATCACCTATCATCTATCATCTATCTATCTATCATCTATCATCTATCTATCTATAATCTATCTACCTACCTATCATCTATCATCTATGTATCATCTATCATCTATCATCTAATCTATCTCTATCTATCATCTATCTATCATCTATCTATCTATCATCTATCTATCATCTATCATCTATCTATCATCTATCTATCGTCTATCATCTATCACCTATCATCTATCTATCTATCATCTATTATCTATCTATCATCTATCATCTATCTATCTATAATCTATCATCTATCTATCTATCTGTCTATCATCTATCATCTTCTATCTATCTACCTATCAATCATCTATCATCTATCACCTATCTATCATCTATTATCTATCTATCTATCTATCTATCTATCATCTATCTATCAATCATCTATCATCTATCTATCTGTCTAACTATCATCTATCATCTGTCTAGTGTATTCAGTAGTACTCCTGTATACCTGTGTTTAGGGATACCCATGCACAGTTAGATAACCTCTAAGGGAGCTAGTCCCTGGATAAAACATTCTCTCTCCCTCAGCATCCATTGATTGTCTCTAGCTCTTCATCTTCAGGTGGGACCCCTTGAATTTTCCCCTTTCACCTCGGTCTGTCACCTTGGTTTTGTTATTAGCAGCTCTTGTTAGAATGACCATACTGTAGACATTTCATTGGTGTGGCTTCCGCGCCATGTCTAGAATGCCTTAAGCAGCAGCAGGCGTCCACTCTTTCTGCTCCCTCTTCTGCAATGTTCCCTGAGCTTTAGGTGTAGAGGTTGCATTGTGGATGTGTCACTTAGGGCTGGGCAGTTGGAGAACTTTGTAATAGTCTCCACTGTTGCTAAAGGAAGCTTCTTTGATAAGTGGTGAGAGGCACACTTGTCTGTAAATATAAGAATACAGATTTAGAATATGGTAAGAAACTACTTTGGTCTACGGATGTGACAAAAGTAGGTTTTTCTCTAGAATCTATGACATTTCGAGCCACATATACTTGGCTGTGTTCCCAGTACTATACATAAGTTCCCTCCCATTGAGTGGGCCTTAAGTCCAATTAGACAGCTGTTGACCCCCAGGATAAAAGTGCCACTACTGTACCAATAGAAATTATTTGCTGGGTCAGTGATTGCTATGGTTCATAGGCTTTACAGCTGGTTAGGATCATTGACTGGTTTTCTCCCTTGGCAGCTTGCATTGTATCTTCTGATTCTATGAGAGCTAGTCTTTGGGGAGATGGTTTCCAGGTCAGTTCCAGCTTGATTGATCCAAGTCCTGTGTCCAAAGTATGTCCTGTCTTTAGCAATAGGGTCTTCATGTTCTGGCGGGCAATCAAAGCATTCACAACATGCATAAGACCTGTGCAAACTCAAGCTAGTCAGGGGCCTAGCATGGATGGGGGAGGTGGGCAGGAAGACTTCACTCTAGCTGATACTCTATTGCTAATTGGTAGATGCTGGGAGAAGAGTCAGTATTCCTCACTGCTGTGATGCCAAGGAATAGACTTATACAGAGTACTTGGGAAACAAAGATTAGATTTGATAGGCCTTTTAAAGAAGGTAAATAATAATAGAGGAAATGAAGTCAGAATAGTAAAGTAAGGGTGGAGGAGAAGGCATCTGAATGTGATAAAAATACATTGTATGAGATTTTTGAGTCAATAAAACTATCTTTAAAAAGAACCTACTGTGCAGTTCAGATTCTGTCAACTTAACAGAAACTAGAGTCCACTGGGAAGAGGGAACTTCAACTGAGGAACTTTCTCCATCAGATTAGCCTGTGAGCCTGGGTTTGTGGGGCATTTTCTTGATTACTAATTGACAGGCAGTGTCATGAGCCTGAGCTATATAAGAAAGGTAGCCAGGGTAGCAAGCCAGTAAGCAGTGTTCCTCTGGTCTCTGCTTCAAGCTCCTGATTTGAGTTTCTGCCTTGACTTCCCTCAATAATGAACTGTAACTTATCAGTGAAATAAACTCGTGTCTTCCCCAATTTGGTTTTAGTCAGTGTTTTATCACAACAATAGAAAACAATGAAGTTACCTGGTTACAACGCATGGATACCCCTGTTCTTGTGTGTCTTAACTCATCAAATAGTAAGCTTTTCGTTCAGGAAATAGAATCATTTGGGATGGTTAAGAAGTCTCACTTAAAACCATAATGATCGGTAGATAAACATCATAAGAGGTAATGCTCGGTATGGAGCAGTTGCCCTCCCATCATTTGTTGACTGACAAATGCTTATGCCTTAGCTGCTTTTTTCTGAAAGTTTTACCATATTCCTAAGCAATCAATTCTCTGGCACCTGCCCTCTTCTGGCTGGCTCATTTCTGCCTACCTACTACACATTCCTTAAATCCCACATTGTGTGCCTTGCATCCTTACTGCGGGTGTGCTGCCTGACACATGTCAGGTATTCTAACGATCCTGTTGCTGCAGCTTGGTCATTAAGGGGTTCCTGAGTGGCATCTGTAATAAGTCTCTGGTGTGCCTCTCAGTATTTAATGCACAGAGGCTTCATACAGTTGGCACACAATAAATATTGCTGCCTGTGACACTGATGGACTGAGAAGGGAAAAATTGCCTTTCTTGAAATTCTGAGCCTGTATCTATCTGGACTGAGGTAATTACACAGATAATTAAAGCTAAAAGAAACCTGCTGTTTTCATTTGCACTGAACTACCAGGAGTCTAGGTCTGCAATGGTCAGATTTTCTACCTGAAGTTTTTGCTTTTTGTTACCCCCCAATCTTTACAGACAAAGCTAGAACACAGAGGAATCCAGAGAGCCAAAGAGAGCCAGAGTTAAAGTCCAGCATCTGCTGGAGGGGGTGAGAGAATACAGAGGAGTTATTTTTATCTTTAGAAAATGATCAGCCCATTTACTACGTTTTGATAAATGGTAGGTAGATGCCTATTAAGATAATGATGGAAAAGCTGAATGAAATTGCTGAAGGAGGTCAAGTTGACTGTGGAAGACAGGACTTTGTATTTGGTATTAAGATAAAAGATGGCTCTTACTTTCGCTTCCCCTGATTTCTCCATTTATTACTTACTATGAAGTATTTTCTCCTTGTCTTTGTTAGGACAACCTCGAGTACTGAGCACTTGAAGAAAGATTGGAATCTGGGGGGGAGGAGAGGATGCAGGCTTGCCTGGCACTCCAAAGGGAGGGGATCTTCTAAGTTCCAAGTAATGGTGACGAACCAAAGGCTAAAGTTGAGTTTAATGAGATGCCAAACTCAGTGACGGTGGACTGCTTGGGTGGGGACCATCTTTCAGATGCGGAGACTATTTATCCCATATAGACACCAGACAAAGCATGTATTGGTTCATGCTTTTTCTGTTTCTTCTTTCTTTTTGTATTCAGACATCAACTAAAATATTTATTAAGTATTTAACAGCATGTCCATACATGTAAAGTTTCATGGTGCATGTGGTAATAGATACATAGCTCTTATATTCACACACACACTGCTGTACTAAATTTAAAACTACAATGGACTTGGTTAAGGATGCATGGAGAAATGTCCAATAATTTCTATGGAGAATAGTGTTATAAAAGTCTTTGTTAATGCAGTAGTCTTTGTATTAAGTTTCCCCTGCATTTTAACATAGGAATGACTACTGAAAGCAGAATCTCATCCGCTGCCATTAACTATTGCTTATCATTGTGTGTATGTGTGCACGTGTGTGTGTGAGAATGTGCAGACTAGAGGCTAATGACGGGTGTTATTTTTAACTGCTTCCCATCTTATTTTTTGACACAGGACCTGTCACTGAGCCAGGACCTCACTGATCAGCCCCAAGGAGTCTCTTGTCTCAGTCTCCCCAGCATCTAGCTGTGCCCCGCTTTTTACATAGATGCTGGGGCTCTGAACTCAGGTCTTCATCCTTGCACAGGAAGCACTTTATTGACAAAGCCGTCTCTTAGCCTCTAATATTAATATACTTTTATCAAATTTATTAAGAAATCATTTCTGCACAATAAACTTCATGCATGTAAATCGTGTAATTCAGTGAGTTTTGAAAGGGGCCTGCATCTATGGCCCTAGCAGCTTAGTCATCTAGAGGATGTCCATTATCCCAAGGGATTTTTCAAGCCTCTTTAGAATATTTCTTTCTTCACTGCTGCCCTTAGTTTAGGTAGCCCACTGAACTCTTGTTGTCTCCATTGACTAGGTTATATTTATATAAATAGAATCTAATGTGCATCTGTCTTATTTCACAAGCATAGTACCCCTTGAGGTCCATTCATGTTCCTGCATGTATGGTATACATCTTTTATTGGGGCACAATCCTCCAATGCATGGATTGCACCCTAGTTGGCTCATCCATTCATCTGCAATAGACATCTTTCCCCTTAGTGTTCAACTATTGTGAAAGAAGCTGCTTTGATTTTATATCCAAGCTATTGTGTGGATAGATGTTTCATGATAATCAGGGTCAGCATGGCCGTCACAGATTCTCTCAAAAGGTGCGGAAACTAATGGCTCAGAGAGATTATGTAACTATCTCAAGGTCTCAAAGAATCACTGATATCTGCATTCAGCTGCAGGCACCCCTATATGCAAATTCTTTCCTGGCATTGGACCCAGTCTGAAGTTGTTCTCAGGGAAAGCTATGAATCTATGTTAGTATATTAACCCCCTCTGCTTAGTCCATTTTTAAAAATGCTGGGTGAGCCTTAGTTCATGATCCCACTGGGACACACGCTGCTGTTAGCTGTGGCGATGTGCAAGGCACTATCCCTGGCTAAGGTGGGGTGTGATGTTACACCGTGGTTTTGGTGGCAGAACATAGCTATACTCAGAGTGAATAAATGAACAGGCCCAGGTTCAGGGCAAAAAAGCATGGAGGGCTGGAAGAAAAACATGAGAGGCAGGAAGTAGGGGAGTGACAGTTGGAACTGGAAATACTGTCAAAAGTCATAAACTTGAAGACCTCTGGGAGAACCTGACAGGGAGCTTGAATGACTGAATGCAAGGAAAGGCACAGACTTGGAGACTGACAAGCTCTTGCCCACCCCAAGTGAGGGCCATCTCTTAGCTCTGACTGACTTGGCCATTAGCCAACAGAACACAAACAATACATTCAGAGGTCAAATGTCTTCTGTGTTATTAACTGCATTTACTGGGGGAAAATTATGGTGTTAAGAGTAACTTCTTTTTTTCTGAAAAAAAAAAGTAGGCATGCGTGCACTTTAAGATCATTTATTAGAGCAGAAAGAGCTGAAATGAAACCAGCCAAAGCTGAGTTTGGCATGCCTTGTAGCTCAAGATCTCTGAGCATGAATCTGTAGTCCCTCATATGCTAAAGGTAAGACATTTTTACTCTCTCCTAAAGAGAAGAGAGGCTATAGGATTCATGCAGGGGCAGTGACCCCAACTGAAATTCCAGAAAGATCTCATTCTGTCATTTGGAGGCAAGAATCTGTGACATGTCCAGAACCATTAGAGGCTAGTGAGTAAGAATTAGGAGAAGCACAGCTCCCAGAGTTGTGCTACCGGTCCAAGCAGAAGACCTAACCCAGCTGAAGAAGACCTGGGAGTCATAGATGTGGCACAGCACAAATAATACCAGAAATGAAGATGTTCCTGACTTTATGTCATGTGACTTCAGCCTGTGGTTGGAAATGAGTTTGTCTGCATTTGATTCTGGATCTTCCATGTACTGCAGGAGACCTGGGGCAGATCCCTTGAACTCTGAGCCTTGTGTGGACTTATAAGCAGAGGTGAGAATTTTTCCTAAAGTTGGTATGTGCATCAAAGGAAACAGAATCATAATCCACAGTGTCTGCAATGACCGTAGATCAAGAAGCCCCCCCTTTCTTATGAAATCGGGTCAGCAGGCTCCCAATTCCTGATCTGTGATCTTCACTGCTACGTGGCCACATGGCTCTGTGTGGGTCTTATGGTCTCTCTGCATTTACCTCCTTCTTCAAAATAACAGAATTAGTTTAGCTATGTAATGTTCTTTCTGTTGAAGAAAAATGTGTGTTTGTCATTGTATAATTACAGATTTAACAAAAAAGGAAGGTCAAGCAGCTCCTAGTCTAAGGCTGTAACACTGCATTAGCAGATTTGTTTCCTTATCTAAGCACTTCCCATCCTCTCCTATCTTGAGTATGCCCCTTGTTAGAAACTGAGCTGAGTCTAAGGGTGCAGTGTTGACCCCAGGCCAACCCTTTTCCTTAGATGCTGCCTCCTCACATTCACAGCTCAAGTTACTAATCCGTGGAAGCAAAGTCTCCCTTAGAAAATGGGAGCATCCTTGGGGAATTTTTTCCCCAGATAAGCTTCTACTGCTTCCTTCCCCCTGGCGCTGCTACTGATCATCCTTACACATCCTTACCCAGTTTTATTTTTATTTTTTCTTTTTCATGGTGGGTAGTGATTTGGCTTCTCTGAAAAGCATTGGCCTAGCTTCTAGATTCAGCAAGAGCTAGGCTGCTCTTCAGAAATGGGGGAAGTGATTCATAGCAGATTCCCCAAGACTAAGAGGTCTCATCTTTCTGCTGAGAGTTAAGACTGGAGCCCGGCCTTATATAACAAAGTAGATACAAATATACAGGAATGAGAGAAGTAATAAAAAATTCTTCTGTCTCTGGTAAATAAAAACATTTTGAATTGCCACTAGAATTCGTAAGTAGTCTTGGATTCTTTAAGAAGGTCTTTGGACAGCATCATGGAGGGAAACCTAAGGGTATGAATGAGCAGGAGAAAACAGGAGACTAAAACTGTGCTACATTCAAAATGGAAGGAAAATTGTGGGAAGTGATAAATGAAGAGAGAATTGATACGGTGAGAGTATGGAAGGCAAGTTGAAGTAAAAGTTTGAGAAGTAATAATAGCAATCACTCCAGCTGAAGACTTCCTTTGTACTGCATCATATATTAGGGACCTGTCTAACACCATCCCGCGTAGGGATGTTGTTGTTATTGAATGTTTGCCTGCATTCATAGTCATGTGGTGCTAGCTCCCATTGTTAGAGTCAACACTCTAAGAAGATTTCAAGTTTTCTTAATCTTGCCCTCCCGTCTGCCCCACAAGATCTTGCTGGTTGGTAAACCTGCGAATTTAAGTAAATGTTCCAGATCTTTGCCTCTCAAAGTTCTCAAACCAAAGCCCTCAAGCAATAAAACACTCTGATAGTATGTTCTAGGATTGTCACTCATCCCTGCTAGTCCCCACCCCACTGTACCATCCTGTACAAGGCTTCAGGTGGTTAGGCAGATTATCTGGCCTGGAGCCCTGGATGGGAGCAGGAGAGATGGAAACTAAGAAAAAATAACTCTGCCTTTGTTCTAATAGCAAAGGAGAGAAGGCAACAGGTCAGTGGGCGGTACGGCAGCGGAAAGAAAGAAAAGAATGGACGCGGAGGTAGCCATGTTGGAAAGCTGAGGCAGAGAGGCTTCCTGAGGAGATGCTATCCAATCAGAGGTCTAAACGAAGTGTGGGAGACACATAGTGACTTCTGAGGTATGAGGTTCCTCTGGCACCCACTTCCTGAAGCAGGAACTTCCAGGTCCACACACACCTTTTTTAGTGCCATACTTACACATATAGGTTTTCAATAAACATTTATTAGGCACATGGTAGGACTCTAAATGGAAGGACAACTGGGCGTCAGGGGCAGTAGTCAGAGATGATACTCAGACTTCCCTCTGTGGTAGTAAGAGAAAGTTGGCCTAAGACCCTAAGGCCAAGCTTACAGGGGGAACAATGCACCTGCATAGATGTTCAGTGGCCTGACTTTTGGGGACAGAACTTCATGGAAATAAAGATTTAGGGGCAGTTCACACTCACTTGGAAGATCAAGTCTGAGAGTCAAAGCCTTTGCCAGGAGAGCTTGTAGAAAAAAGAAAGGAGTTCCGGAAAGAACTTGGGGATCACTAACATGGGGTCCTTGAGGAGGATCTGAGAAGTCAGTATCAGCACACAGGGAAATCAATTCACTGAGGGTGGAAGGACACTTTTCTGCCGTGGTGGAGTCAAGGTGAATAGGTTGGGTGCAGCAGCTGAAGAACAGCAGGACCCACGGCACAGCCACCTGGAGTCCTCCTTTTCTTTATAATGGTGGCCAAATACTGTTTGTGCTGAGAGGCTGAGAGGAAGAGGACACACCATGGTGGAGATGGGCAGAGGACCAGGGATGGAATCTTCCATCCTGGGAAGGTAGAATTCTTTCTTTTACTTGACTCGTCCTTGAAGAACATGCTCTGATGTCTTCTCAGTGATGGACTTGTGGCTTCATTAGCAACAAATTGTTTTCCCAAGACACTGCGACGCCCAGTGGACTGCTTGCTCATTCCTTTACATGTTCATTTGTCTAGTGGAAAGGCTTCCCACTGTTCCACTTTCTAGACTGCAACGTACTGGATTTAGAATCACCCAGGAGATTGGCGAGGTATACTTCTGTGCCTGTAAAGATGTTTCCAGAGATTAACCGAGAGAGGAAGTCCTATCCTGAATGTGGGTGGAACCAGACAGGATAAAGGGGGTGCAACAGAGAAAAGCAAGCACCAGCTTTGTCCCGTTTCTGTTTGCTTCCAGGCAGCCTCAACACGAATAGCCCTCCTCATCCACATGCTTCTGTTGCCATGGTGTTCTGCCCAAACACATGGGGCCAAGTGACCATGGACTCTGAAACCATGAATCAGAATCTTTCCCCTCTTGTTTCCATCAGGAATTCTATCACAGCAGTGAAAGGAGCAGCTGTCAGTCACAGGGGAAAGCGTAAGGAGAAAGAAGAGGTGTGTCCACCAGCCACTGCATCCAAAACTGAGGGGGAGAAGGGGTATCCAGCACCGTGACCATTGCATCCTAAGGGTGAGGAGGAGGAGCATCCAGTGGCACCACTGCATCCTGCTGTACTATGCTGTCTCCTAACAAGCCCCAACACCACATAGAGCATGTTTAAAAGCCTGCCATCCAGAGTTCAAATCCCAGCTCTTCCCTTATCCTGATGTGTGATCTTGGGCAAGCCACTCGTTCTCTCTGTGACTCAGTTTTCATAATCAAGAAAAATATCAGTATCTACTTACAGTGCTCTGGGAACTGAGTCAGCACCAGGCATGGGGGTGATACAAGAGACAGATCAGCTCTTGTTTCAATCTCTTCTTGCCCCAGCAGGAAGGCCAGATAGCATAAAAAATCATTCAGTTTTCAGGTGAATCTGGTGAGACTTTCAGAGGAGTGTTCCCAAAGGCAAGGCTCTGGATCTGAAGAGATGAAGCAGGGGCTTACATCATCATGACCACTTTTTACCACACTTCACTCTATACTTGTGACTTAAATATTGATTCAAGTTTGTAAATTTTTGACGTAACTGAAGATCAAAGATTAAATATAGTATGGAACCAAGACTTTCACTTGGGAAGCACTTTTGGTGGGGGAGTTTCTTATTTCAGGTAGATATAATTATCTATTAGATACTGTGAAGATAGAGCTCTGCATCATGATGACAAAGGATGTAGAGTTAGACAGATATATCATGGTGGCTATTGTGTATGAATACATTGCTGTGACTGGCCTTGTGTGTAATACCAGGGTCACTTAGAGACAAAAGTAAGAGGTATTTGATAAATTGTAGAAGCTCATTGAGATGCACAGGAAAATGAGGGAGTAGGTTGGGATTCTTAGGACAGAATACCAGGAAGGCAAAAGAGTCATGCCGCCCAGATACTGGATTCAGCAGTATTCAAATGTCCTTCCTTTCCCCATCCATCCTTCAATCTCTTCATTTGTCTTCCCTGCCAGTGATGTGACTTTAAGTATTAGAGTTGTGGTTTAATGTGGGACATAGCAGATGGACGGGACCAACAACCCTGCTGGTAGAGAGATGCATTGAAGAGGGTACCAGGAAGAGCAGCAAGTGCTCCTAGACAATAGCTGCAGCTGGCAGGTGTCTTTTGGGAAGTTGTGGTCTTATCTGTGTTCCTTGGGTAGGACATACATAAAGTCACAATGGGATCCTGAAGGAAACTGCAGTGCAGGTGTGGGGCAGCAGCCTACAGCTGGGATGGTTGCACCTTATGAATAGAGCTTTATTTTTTTTACTTACCATCCAATCACATTTGCATCATTTCATTTATTTTGTGGATGTTCAATCCATGTATGTAGTCATTACTTGGTGTGTATGGGAAGATTAGTTCCATTTCTCTCAGGTCATCTAAATCCCTAGATTCTCCAGACCTTTATGCAGAATAGTGCAGTATTTCCATATGACCTCTACACGTACTCCTGTATATTTTATTTATTTAGCAGTGCTGGAGGATCAAGTCCTGGACCTTATGTGTGCTAGACAAACTCTCTACCACTGAGCCATGTCTCCCCAGCCCTTGGTTTCCTTATTTAATTGGCTGCATCTTGCTATACAGCTCAGGATGGCCTTGAACTTATGGTCCTCCTCCCTCTGCCTCATGAATGATGGTATTGCGGGCATTCACTACCATGTCTCCCATATACTTCTGATTATCTCTAGCTTACTTATGATCTGGAATAACATGTAAATGCCCTGTAAATAGTTGTTATGCTATAATGTTTATTCCCATTTAGGGAATAATGTCAAGAAAAAAATCTACACTTCTTTGATATTTTTCATGTAATTTTGGTTTACAGTGGATCCATAGACCATGGAAAGCCAGCTGTGTTCATGGTACTTTATGCCTGGAATACGTCATAAGCTTCACGCTTTTATATTTAATGTCTATTTCCTATAGCAGAACTGAAATGATTGTTAAATATAAATTAAGCTTGTATACATAACACTGGATAAGTTATTTAGGTTTTCTGAATCACAGAATCGCTGAGGAGAGACAATGAGATTACAGACAAAATATTCAAGTGCTGTGTGGATAGTGATCTTTAGCGATGAAACACAATGAGGTGTGGGACCCTAGGCAAGTCACCCCAATATTACTAGTCTCAATTCCACCATCTGTAAAATATACATATTAATACCTGTTTCACAGACTGTGAGCACTAAATTCAATAATTGTTGGAAAGCTCCAAGCCCACTGAGAGGTGATTAGGAAATGTTTATTTTTTCCCTTCCTACTCCATAATTGTCATTGACAGTTAAATCATGGGGGTAAAGTTGAAGAAAACTTTCCTACCATTACAAACAAAACAAAACATCAGCTCTGTTCTTTGGAGAGAAGCTGACGTTAATTTGCAAACCCACACACTTCTTTTACTCTGTGCCACTTAATAAACCTGAAGTCTACTGGGACTCCAGGCTTTAGCTGCAAGGAAAGAGAAATGATTGGTTTGCAGTTGCAATTCCAGCACCATTCATTTGTTCAACAAATAAATTCTGAGTTTTGCATTAGTTTGCTACAGCTCCTGTGACAAAGTACTAGAGGCTGGTGGGTTAACCAGCAGAAAATTTTATCACAGTTCTGGCAGGCAGCAGACCCAGATCAAAATGTGAGCAGGCTTAGTTCCTACTGAAGAGTTTTGCCTTGATTTATAGATGTCAACTTCTTCATGGTCACAGGCTCCCCCTCTTCACCTATGACTAATCCCTGTTCATCATATTAGATTAGGACCCACCCTAAGACCATACATCAACTTACGTCTTTAAAATATAGTCGTCTTCTGAGATACTGTTAGCATACACTTTGAAAGGATGGTTTTCAGCCCGTAACAAGCATATACTATGTACCAGATGCTTTAAGATGCTAGAGATACAGTGAGTAAGAAAGAAGCGGCTAAGTATCCCCAAAAATGAATGGTAATAAGAGAGAGAAGTGGATGGCTGCAGGGTCAGAGTTTCCTTGAGAAAGTAAGAGGCTTTTGGAAAATCTTGCCCTTTGAGCTGAGTGACAGTAGACTCCCTTCTAGAACTTTCTTTCTTGTTGCCCTTCTCACTTCCACACAGGGGCACCTGTCCTCTCCTTTCTACTCCCTGATAAGATTCCCATTTTCTTCCTTGAATCATCATGATGTGTGTGTGTGTGTGTGTGTGTGTGTGTGTGTGTGTGTGTGTGTGTGTGTATGGTCTGTCTACTTCTCCTAAACTGGGCTCACCAAGAATAGAAACATTACCTCCTTCAACTAGCTGGTGCAGGGTCTGTTGCAGTGCTGGCGTGTAGGACATTAAATGTTTGATGAATAAATGAATCAAACCTGAACAGGTTCAGCTCCGTAGGAGCTGCAGCCAGGGGCCTGTGGGATCAGGCGATAGGTGAGATGGAATTTTAATAAGAGGTGGAAAATTCAAGAATCCAAGACATCTAACGGCCGCTCTCCTCTGCCTTCCCTGCCGTTAGCTACAGGGTTTCTGAAAGGCAAAGGTGGATAGAAATTTGGGGCGGGGGGCGCAGGTTAAAATCAAAACCTGAAGAATGACATTTTATTTTAGTTTTTAATTGTGAGCCTTTCTGCTGGAATGGTGGGCCGAGAGCTCTGCTCACCTGCTAAGGTGAGCCTGAAACTGTGACTCTCAGTTTCTTTAATCTTAGAAGTATAGAAAGGTGAGGAGGGGAAGGCAAGCTGAGATATTATGGGAAATAATAAAATTATAATTTGTGGTGTGGAGTTCTTAACATGCCCGACACCTTTTTATTATTTTTATTTTTAGATAGGGTCTTGCTATGTTACCCTTCTGGCCTTGAACTCACTATGTAGAAAAGGCTGTCTGTAATCTGCAGCAATCCTCCTGTCTCTGCTTCCCCATGCTAAAATTACAGACATGAACCACTATGGCTGGCTAAAAGAATGCTTTACATACATGATCCCACTTAACCCTCATATCAACAGAGTAAATCCGAGCATCTCCCTTTGACTGTGAGTAAAACTGCTCTGAGGGTTTGTATGAGATGCCTGGCTTCCAGCTCTTGGAGCCAGGGTTTCTCTTGGGTCTGTCTGACTTCAAAGCTTACCTCTTCCCTCACACCTTATTTCTCCAAAGATGCTGTGTGGTTTTCTCTTAGCCTCTCACCACTCCTCCCCACAGTTCTGCTCTTGAACAACTGTGCAGTCTACATTCCTTGTGCATCTGAGCTCTGGGACTAGCATATCCTGAGTCAGAAGACGACATCGACGGCCTGGGGCTGTAGCTCAGTCTGGCTTAGCATACACAAGAGTTCCACTTCCAGTACCATATAAACCAGGCATGGTGGCCCATGCCTGTAATCCGACACTTGGGAGGTAAAAGCAAGGAGCTTAGAAGTTTAAGGCCTCCGTAGCCTACATGAAACCCTGTCTCAAAGATAAAGAAGAAAAGAAAAAGAAAGGGAAAGCAAAAGCAGAAGACAAACTCAAAGATAAGAGATGGACAGAGTCATTTTCTTTTGTTCTCCGCTGGTTGCTTTTTTCAGAGTGCGATGTTCATATAGAACATAACTCCTAAGAAATCATATCACCAAATTTGCTATGTAAGAGCCCATGTGTCGATGTGTGAATGTTTCTGAACGTATGGCCCTCTTGACTGGTGTCAGTACTTTAAACTGTCTCCTTCCTTACTGCAAAGAAACTTGTGACTTCAGAAAGTAGGATCAGTCAAGGTGAGGGAGGCACCAGGCCTGCTGTGTCTGCACGGAGACTGAGAGCTCTTTCAACGTGTTTGTGGACAGGTAGGACGGAGCTCCGAGGTGATTATTGGCCTGCTTCTCCTTGAACAGCCTGTCCTACATTGATAACTTCACAGACATAATTCTTATTTCACATGATTTTCAATGAAGATGAAAAAATAAATATTTGCAGAAAGAGGCTCATTTGCCCTCCTTAGGATGCTGAAGGTGATTCCTCTTCTTGATAGACTCTCTGGCTGCTTAGTGAAGGTAATCACTGTTGGAATGCTTACCAAGGTTAGAGCACCTAATCTGTAACAGTGCGACCAACACCATTAGCCCACATGCCTGCCCCAGCCACGAAAATATGAGCATTAGGACAAGAGTCACAGAAAATGTGAGCAGACAAGGGCGATTCTAACTTGACAGACAGAGCTGTTTTCTAGGTAAAGAAGGAAAACAGTTTATTAATTTTCAATTTGTCTTAAAGTTTTGCTTTCTTTAGAGGCTTTCTCCCTAGTCTTTTTCTGCCAAAGTTGTACTATATTCTGTGACAAATCCACTGCGATGTGGGTCATAAGAGATAACTTTGGTTGGGCCATGAAGTGGCCCTGGAGGGAGTGATAGATACGTAAGATTGAAAGCAGCCTCTTAGGAGGTTTAAGTAGCATAGATTCTGGAGTTAGAGTGCAGGCCACTGTACTCCAGCCAAGATGCTAGGATCACATACATAGTCAAATACATAAGTACTTACATTTTAGGAAAGCAACTCATTAAATAAGGGCAATCCAGCCTTTCTGTTCCTGCGAGGGGAAACTGTGTGAGCTAAAAGGTGAGGTTTTCAGCGTACTGACTCTGTAGCAAGCTTCCAATTTTCAATTTTCAGGCTTTTGGATTTCAGAATTCTGGGGAAGGGATTGCAGAGTTGTAGTGTATAATTGAAGAAGGGACAGACTCTCATTTTAATTTTGGGTCATCAGATTCCTCAGAGAGAAGTCTGAAGGGACCCCAGTACGAAGGTCTCCATTACCACACTTCTCAGCTGAGTCCACTGGGAGCCTATGTAACAGATCCATCACTGGGGAGTCCTGCTGTCACTGACCACCCTGCTTCCTCTCTCACTTGGAAATAGGAGGGATTTTTTTTCCAATAACAGAAGGCATGGGTTGTTTGTTGTTTAGTTTATTGTTCTTCACTGTTTTCACAGAAGTCACAGAAATTCATGGAAAACTCAGACACAGCAACAAAAATTTTCAGCCCCTGACAATCCAAAGATAAAGTCATTCATTTCCCAGACGTTTACTTTTATGTACTAGTACTATGTACTAGTCAGCCTTCTGTCACTGTGATCAAATACTCTAGGGAGCAACCTAAAATGAGGGAAGGTATGTTTTGCCTCATGATTTCTGAGATTTCAGTCCAAGGTTGGTTGACTGGCCTGTGGGGAGTATACAGTCATAGAAGTGCCTGGGGGAGAAAAGCTGCTCACCAGTGCTGGTCAGGAAGGAGAGAGAGGGAGAGGGAGAGGGGGAGGGGCTGAGGTCCCAGTGTCTTCTTCAAAGCATGCCCCAAAGTCCTACTTCTTCCCCTGAAGTCCTACTCCTAAAGTTCCCAGAGTGCCTTTATCCACTGAGTACCAAGCCTTCAACACATGAACCTTTAGGAGAATATTAAGATCCAATTTAACAATGTGTTTAAATCTTATTGAACAAAAAAAGGGATTGTATATAATTGTGCAAAAGAGAACTTTTAGAAAAGTAACATTTCTAAAAACTCATCTATATTTTGGGCATGAAGGTGCACACCTTTAATCACATACCTTTATCCCACTTAGGAAGCAGAGGCAGGCAGAGATAGGCAGATCTCTGTGAGATGAAGGCTAGCCTGGTCTATGTAGTAGCAAGTCCAGGTCAGGCTAGCTGGGGTTGCAAGGATACCCTGTCTCAAAAAAGAAAAGAAAAGAAGCCAAGGAGATTACTCAGCAGCTAAAAGTGTTTGCACATGAGCCCAAGGACCTGAGTTTAATCCTTGGAACTTATATAAGGGTGGAAGTATACTTAAATTGTCCTTTGACCTCCACATATACCATATATGATGTGACATGCTTATGTCACACACACACACACACACACACACACACACACAATGTACACGTGTCTCCAAAAAAATAATAGTAATATAAAGATATTTTTAAATGAATAATGAATTTGTGTCCCCAAATAGTAATATAAAGATATTTAAAATAATGAACAATAAATTTGTGCCTCCAAATGTCCTTTGATATGGGTTCATCCATTGGAGTCTGGTTAACCTACCAAGAGTCACACTCTGAAAGATGCTAGCTCTCCCCTTCCCGGCAGCTGCCAGTTGCCAGAAGCTCCTCAGGTAGGACTGACGTTTCATACCACTTCCCACTTCTATGCTGGGATTCTTCCTGGCTTGAGCTTACATGGGTCTTGTGCATACTGTCACCATTACTGTGAGTTCATATAAATAACTGACCAGCTGGAAGACTGTCCTTGAGGTCCTCCACCCCCTCTGGCTCTTGCAGTCTTTCTGCCTCCTCTTCCTCAATGATCCCTGAGCTTGGGAGGCAGACATTCGATATAGATGTCCTCCTCAGAGATGAGCACTCTACAACCTCTAATTCTCTGTACATTGGCCGGTTGTGGTTGTCTGTATTAATTATGCTGCATAAGGAAGCTTCTGTGCTTAGAGTTGGGTGATACATTAATCTAGGAACATAATTGTATTAATAATGATAGATATAATAGTAAATGGACTCCCAATGGCTTATTGTTATACCAATATGTAATTTTTTAAAGAACAAAAAATGAATGTCACTATTAGTTTTTCAACTGGGAATGTGCAGATAATTTTTTGAAGGCAACATTTATGTTCATGATTTGCGTTAACTGCTCATGCTTGACACTGCAGGTATAACCACCATGCCTGCTGCTGCAGAAGCTCCATGTGGCTCTGCACTTGCCAAGCAGTGTCAAGGTTTTAGATTAAAGAAAGAGATAGAACATATCATAGACTGTCACATCTGGAAGGAAATGTAGAAATCCATTCAACATTGGACAAGTGCATCAGTTCAAATCTTAATTCCTCTGTTGAGCTCATTTAATATTTCTGGCCCCCTGTTTTGCAATCTGAAGTAAGTTAACAACTAGGGACAGCAGACTATCTGCATTCTTATGTTTAGTATCTGAAGATTTGATCAAACTTGAAAATTGTGGGAAAAGAACTGCACCTGCACGAAAGACGTGCAAAGTTTTTATCAAACTTGAATTGAAAATTGTGGGAAAAGAACTGCACCTGCACGAAAGACGTGCAAAGTTTTCCCTTGACAGTATTACTTCCCAATTCAGTAAAATGTGTTTATGAACCACTAACATTGCATCCAGCATTACAAATAACCTGGAGGTGATTTAATATATACGGGATGATATGCATATAGGATGCTAGCTATGTGTGTTTGATGTATGTGTGTATGTCCATGTTTGTGTGTGCGTCTGTGTGTGGGGGAGGGTGCACAAGTCTTGAGGCAGAGGTTGATGTCTGACATCTTCTGTCACACTCCACCTTACTTTTTGAGATAGTATGTCTCACAGAACCTGAGACTTGACATTTTGGCTACAAGGGCTGGACAGCGAAACTCCAGGATCTACCTGTCTCCCTCCAGTGGGCACTGGAGTTAAAGTGGGCATCATCACACCTGGCTTTGCTATGGTGTTTTATATGGAGGACTGGAGTATTGGAAGCTTGCTGCACATGGAGGTCCTGGGCCAGTCCTCTGCAGACACCAAGGAACAACTGGACCTGCTTCACAGGGCTTGGGAAGATGAAGTAAGGCAGCACACATGGAGCTAAAATTCCACACAGATGGCAGTGGGACTGTCAGTTTAGCTTTACCTGGAAGTGGCAGGTCTGATGTGGGAACCCAGCCACTTTACTCCACTTCAGGGCTCTTCTGTGACATCACCCAAGGAGGGTTGGGGAGGCCATATATGAGAGAATGACTTTCAGGACAACCAGATGGTGGGAAAGGAGCAAAGACAGAACAACTCTATGATGTATGCTCACCCCCTCTCCTTCCTTCAAAATAATCACTGCAGGGGTCAAGCTGTAGGGACCCACTACAGTTTAGACTTTGAAACATGAACTCTCAGTGGAGGATCCTGTTCCTCCAGACTGTGTCAACAGAAGGGCATGCTGGACATCCCCCAGGACACAGGATGGTTCTTGGGGAGTCACTGAGTAAGAGAGGCACTTGCCTTGAGAATACGAACTTTCCACATAAACATGGCAAAAATATTTATGAACTTAAGATAAAATGTAAAATGTGTAATCACTCTACTGGGCAGTAATGTATAGATTTCTGCATGAACTCTGGAATTTAATATCAACTCGCTACTTGAAGGGTGTAGAAAGCACAATAAAATTCAGTTTAAACCTGATTACTGAAGAAATAAAGACAGGGAACATAAACACAGATATGTCTGCCTGGAGGAAATGTGAACTGCCCTTGTGTGGCTTGAAATACATGTGCACACATACAGGCACAGATATGCAGGTGCACACACATACAATTACCCATACATATGCAGATGCACAAACAAATAATCACATGCATATACACACAAATACATGAAAACACACAAAAGCACCTTCTAAGCTTTCTGGCGATCTGATAGAGAATCATGAGTGGGCTCACTGTCTATGATTTGCTAACCCTAAGATCCCTTGACTTTACTTACCCTTCAATTATGAGATGCATCCAGTGAGGCTGCCACTAAAGGAAAGCCAGGTTTGTAAGAATCAGGCTCTGCCTTCTAATCATATTCAATATTCGATCACGGGAAATCTTAAATGTTCTCTTAATTTGGAGGATTCAAAACATCTAAGCCTGTTGGAAGATTGTGATATATAACCTTAATTTACCTAAAAGAAATTCCTAATGGGGTCCAATAATTTGTGGCCTGATACTAATTTTTATGCAACACTGCAGTGGCCATTCATCCTCTCCCCAGGGAACTTCTGCAGGAAGGTGCTGTGCCCCTCTAAATCATGAACGGAATTAGTTTTCAGGCTGAAATGGTATTTCTTTGGTGGGCGGGGGCAGGGGAGGCAGAATATACATGATTTCTCTTCATTTCATTAGCTGTTATTCGGAAGAGCCTGCCTGGTGATCCGTGGTGGGTTGAGAAAAGAATTTAGAGTTGAAATATAGTTGGGATCAGTAAAAAGTAGAACACTGTTCAGTAAAAAGAGGGAAAGGATGCAAGGGTGTCCTGTCTATGAAAGAAGCAACAAACAGAAAAGAGAGCCTGAGTTTGGTATTATCCAAGGAAGGGCATGTGTTTACCCACAATCCTATCACATACCCTACAGGAGTCATGGGCGTCTTTAGAAATTCCCTTCTTGGCTGTTTTGGAATGGGTGCTAAGGCAAACAGAGATTTATAAGAAAGCCTAAAAATGAAATGAACTAAAACAAGTGCAGTGTTGACTGTGTTTCAGACTCCCCAGTAACGAGGCTGAAATGCACACAGGAAAAAGTCTCTCCATTTCTATTTGCAAGAACACACTGGCAGGCAGACCCACTTCTTCCTCTGCCAGGAGGGAAGAAAGCCCATTAGTGACACATTTCAGGACATTTAAAAAGGCTTTTGGAGCCTGTACCAGGTTGTGAGCCTCACTGGGCTCCTGTTTTAAGGTCCAGGCTCCTGTATGTGCCAGGTTCACCCAGGCTTGGCCTCTCTTAGACATACGTACGTATCTAATCCCATACTACAAAGCCGCCAGCCTACCCCCAGGAGGCTCTGGGCTCCTGGCAGAATCTCAGCTTCTCTGAACAAGATGGAAACTTATTAGGAGGAAATTATTCTGGTGTCTTCAGAAATACAGCATTCCTGATAAAAATCTTGCTCCTGACAGCAGACTAACAAGATACGTTTGTTAGTGTTTGTGTTCCTCGGACTGAGTCTAAGACTGCCCTGCACCAGCCTACCCCCAGGAGGCTCTGAGCTCCTGGCAGAATCTCAGCTTCTCTGAATAAGATGGAAACTTATTAGGAGGAAATTATTCTGGTGTCTTCAGAAATACAGCATTCCTGATAAAAATCTTGCTCCTGACAGCAGACTAACAAGATACGTTTGTTAGTGTTTGTGTTCCTCGGACTGAGTCTAAGACTGCCCTGCCTTTTGTCAGCATTGGAGGGAGACATGCGCAGTGACAAGCAGGATTCAGGGTTTTCATTTCACAGACACTTGAGTGGGAGATTAAGTGCCATGCACGCTGCCGAATGCATCATGCCAGCAGAGACTCCATATGGGGTAAAAGTGACAGTGCCTGGCTTCTAAAAGATGCACAAGAAATTATGCCTATTTAAACATCTTCATTGGTAAGGTAGAGCTGCCTTCAGAACTCATAGTTCAACAGACAGAAAAACATATCAGAAACTGGTAATTAGCTGACTGGGCCTTGCAGAGCCAACAGTCCCTGACTCATATGTCCCCCAAATAAATGCACATGACCCCAAGACCTACTCACAAGAAAGCTGCTTAAAAAGCTTAGCTCTTCTGTCAGAGACTATTGTTACAAGCTTAGTTTTCTGATTCCCTGTTTTGGTAGCACTTTAGAAGCAACAGTTTTAAACGTCTGGAGCTTGCTGAAAGTGAGAGGGGAAGAGTGGGTGGAGGTGACCCAGCCATCCAGAGAGCAGGACACACGCAATTAAGAGTAATCTGCCTGCGGGATTCAGACACCATAGATGGTGAAGGGTGTTTGAAATACAAGTCAACAACCCAATATCACATCTTAGTGTGCGAGGGGATTTGAATGACTGGGTCCTGTTTTATACAGTCACACTTAAGACCCTCGTTTACAAAATGAAAGAGAAAAAAGGAAGGAAAGAAGATGAAGGGAGGAAGAAGGATAGAAGGAGAAGGGGGAGGAAGAGGGGAAGAAGTGGGGGACAGTGACAGGTAAGAACAGGAGACAGGTGGGACTACTAACCACCAGACTTCAGGAAACATCGCAGAAGAGGGGGCGGAAAGACTGTACAGTCCAGCCAATGGGAGGAGTGCTGTGAAATGCTGCCTTCTGGACATGGCCACATCCCTCACGAAGTCACAGCAGCTGTGGTTACTTTTGCAAGATCAAGCCAACCCCAAATTCTGGCATGTATGGAAGAGGTGCTTTTCTTCAGTCCCTGCCTCTTAATGAGGAACTATTTGCAGTTAATTGCTTCTGGGGGAGGGAAGAGTCATCCTTTTTTGAGGGTGTCCCCAGCAATATTTCCTGTGCTCCAGCAGATGACTCCACATTCATACACATCAGGGCAGCGCTAACTGGTTATCAAAGAAAAGAACATGAAGTTTGAAGATTGGAGGGGGAAATGTTGGGGGCGGGTAGGGGCAGTTGGAGAAGAGAAATGGGGGTGGATATCATATTTTATTGTAAACGTGTATGGAATTCTCAAGAATTAAGAAAGACTATAATTTTAAAAAGAATTCCCAAGGTTCAGATCTTTACAGGGTGATGTACAGAAAAACATAGGATTGCATGATCTTCTAAAAACAAAAAAACTTAACAAAATTATAAAATGCTGAATTGTTGGCACTTTAAAAGGATATTTCAAGCTGGGCATGGTGGCACACGCCTTTAATCCCAGCACTCAGGAGGCAGTGGCAGGCGGATCTCTGTGAGTTCAAGGCCAGCCTGGTCTACATAGTGAGTTCCAGGACAGCTGGGGCTAACAGGGAGACCCTGTCTCAAAAAGACCGAAAAAAAAAAAAAAAAAAGAATTTAATATGGCAGTGGATAATTTAGTGATAATGCTTTCCCTATTTTCCATAACACCAAGCAAATAAAATCTCACAGTTTGAGACAAAAGTAGATCATTGCTTTAAGCAGAGTTTAGTGTGATTAAGAAAAAGAGAGGCTATAGCTCTTCACGACTAATTACAGTTAATAGAGTTCTCTGAACTGTTTTGTAATGATGCAAACATTTTTAAATTTTGTGTTTGCTTTTTTTCTTGCTTCTTGTTGGTTATTTGGTTTTTGAAACAAGATCTTGTGCAAACTCATGATGTAATCAAGGCTGGCCTTGAACTCCTGATGTAACGGCCTCTGACTCAGAAGTGTGGGATTGATCACAGGAGTGTGCTACACCAACTGAACATAACTGTTGGAGTTTTGAGGATCATATATTAATTTTTGTTTGCTACTATGATGTATTAACACTAACTCAGTATGTTAAACCAACACAAAGTTATTGTGGTTCTAGAAGTAAAAAGTCCAAAATCAAGCCTTCAAAGGGCAAAAGTCAAACTGTTAGCAGGGCTGGTTCCTTCTCAGATTCTCAGCGGAGAATCTCTTTCTTTGCATTTTCGGGTGTCTATCTGCCCTCTGTAGTCCTTAACTCATGGCTTCTTCCTCCATCCTGGAAGCCAGCCACGGGCCATCTCTAGGTCTCTCCATCTCCCACAGTCACATTTTTTTCCTCTTCTATAGTCTAGTCTCTCTTTGTCTACCTCCTATGTGGACACTATTTGCTGGGCATGATGATCATGGCTCATGACTGTAATCAACTCAGGAGGCTGAGGCAGGAAGATCATTGAAAGTTCAAGACCAGCTAGGACCACAAGAGTTTTAAGCCAGCCTGGGCTACAAGGTGAGGCACTATCTCACACGAAAACTACAAAACTCTTGTGCTAACATTTAGAACCTTTAGAGTTAGCCTGATAATCCAGGATAATCTTATCTCTAGGTTCATCAGTCACATCTGCAAAGATAACATTCATGGTTCCAGAGACTGGGGCTTGAATATCTCTGGGATTATAGATCATAAGAAGTAATTGTTTAGCCAGGTGAACATTTCTACGCAATAACTCTCCTGTATCACTCTGTTCTCTCCCTGCTCAATAGCTTACTCCTCCATCCCAAATGAAGAAGATAAATGTCTAATCTTAGTTGTTTGTCAGCTTGACACATCTGGGAAAAGGGATCCACAGTTGAGGAATTACCCTGTCAGACTGGCCTGTGGCTTGTCTATGGGGTATTTTCTTGGCTGCTAGATAATGAAAGAGGACCCAGCCCACTGTGGGCAATACCATCCTTATGCAGGTGTACCTGGGCTATACAAGAAAGGTAGTTGAATGTGGGCCTGGGAGCAAGCCAGTAAGCCATGTTCCTCTGTAGTTTCTGCTCCAAGTTCCTGCCTTGGCTTCCCTTAATGATGGGGTATAACCTGTAAAATGAAATAACCTATTTCCTTCCCAGGTTACTTTTGGTCATGGTGTTTATCCCAGCAACAGAAAGTAGACTAGAATAATGTCTTAAGTGGATTATTGGGTATCTCAGCCCCTCTCATACAGCAATCATGGCCTCAAAGGCTGAGTCCTAAGTTTGTGATAGGAAGACTGGAATCCATTTGTTCTCTGATGGGAACTTCAATAATAATGATGTCATTTAGCACTGTACTACTTAACTACATTGCTATAATAACATACCTGAGGCAGGCTAGTGTTCTAAAGAAAAGAGGTTTATTAAATTCATTGTTTTGGAGTCTGGAAATCTAAATAACTAGCATTGGTTCTGGTGAGGTCCGATGATAGGCAACACTGGTAAAGCGATCACAATTGTTCAGGAAAACAGGGGTTCAGAGTTTAAGCTTGGGCTTTTATAGCAACCAGCTCTCACAAAAGCTTACCCCAAGAAACCAGCATTCCATTCTGAGGACAGCTCCCTCAGTGAGCAAAAACCTCCCACTGTAAGTTCTATCTCTTAAAAGTTCCCACCTCTGGACACAAGCACACAAAAGTCTGAGCTTCCAGTACATGGAATCTTGGGACACAAGCAACATCCCAACCACAGCAATGTCTGTCTTTGCATTACTGTTTTGTCTGTCTCACAGTGTAGGATTCATGAAAATAAAAAGAAAGATAGTTTTCCAGCACCATCACAACAGCAATACATGTTTATTATTAAAATTAAAGTAATGCCCATCTCACAGAGCAGAACTGATAATCTTTCCTCTGAGAATAAACTGCTGTGATACTTAGAAGCATATAATTGAAATGCTTATGTATATTTAATTAATTTCAGTTGGCCCTCTGTGTCCATGGGTTCCAAATCTACAGGTTCTATAACTTCAGAACCAATCAACCATAGATTAGAATATCTGAAAAACATTGCATCTCTATTGAATGTACCTCGACACTTTCCCTGTCGTTATTCCATAAGCAATACAGCTCAGCACCTAACTACATGGCATTTACATCATATTTTGTGTCATGATCCTGAGGTGCTTCTGTGTAAACACAATGGGCTTCTACAAAGGGACCTGAACATCCCTGGATTTTGACATCCAGGGAGCATCCCACAGCCAGGCTCCGGAGGATGTATATAAATAATGCCTGTGGGTGCCTTTTCCCTTCAATAATATATCCTGGTTGTCCTTGTATGTCTCTTTCTTTAGAGGTTTAATTCTTTTTAGCAGAGTGTAAATGTACTTTTATTTACTCAAGCTTTAAGTGTTGTACAAGTGTTTGCTAATAAACAATGGCACAATGAACTATCTTTTATAATCTCCAAGGAAGTTTGCTAACTTGCTTAACTTCTCTAAGAATCAATTTTTGAGGCTCTAAAATGGTAGTCTCCAGGCCAGATAGTAATAAATAGTGATAGAAGTATCCACGTCAAGGTACTTAGGAACTAAGCCAGTTAATAAATGCAAACTACTTATCATTGTGACTAGAACATAATTCACTAAATATTAGCCGTTATTTTGTTATTATCCTCATTATAGCCATTAAGCATATTTTCACATAATCCTTACTGAATCCTTCAGATAATTTCTGAAGTTTAGACTTACTGGAGCACAGAGTAGACAGGTGTAAGATTTTGAGCATAATGAATGCAGTCTCTCCTCAGTGTGTGATAGTCTGTTTTCCAGGCAATTCATCAATACTGGGTGATTTTTTTTCTTTGAAAACTTGACCAGATCACAAAATCTTGTTCCTTTAATTTTATTCAGTTGATTAATACTGAGATGATGTTCTTTTTATAATCCTGACCTATTTTATTTCTTCATTTAGGATTTGCATGGCTTTCAAACATGTTCTTTTTCATTATTGATCTGTAGAACTTAATTATAAATTAGAATCCTCCTATCCTTTGAAGCTTATCTAGTTTATAAACATTTTCTCACATCTCACTGATAATTTCAATACCTCTAAAGATTCAACTATGCATAATAGCATATTACTAGAAATTCTATAGTAGTAATGTTCATAATTATATGCATCTGTCTTTACATGTATTGGTGCTAGGGACTGAACTCAGAGCATTGCACACTCTTTAACACTGACCTCCAATCCAAGCTCCAGAATCATGTTTTTGTTTGTTGGTTGGTTTGGTTTGGTTTTTTGAGATAGAATCTCACTATGTGGCTGCAGCTGGCCTGGAATTTGCTATGTGCATCATCCCAGGCTGGCTTCAGTCTTGATCTCACAATGATCAGACTGCCTCTGCCCCCAGAGTACTGGCCCTGCCTGGCCCAGAATAATGTTTTAACTAGCAGTAAGTAACTCAAATATGTGTTTTGTTATGATTCCTCCAAAAGTGAGTGTTTCCTCATTAACAGAGGCTAAGAAATAAATTCCTGGATATATTTTTCTTAATTTTACTTATTCTTTCACTCTAATTTATTGGTCAATAAAATTAAAGAATCAGTAGAAAACGTGAACACTAGCGAATATATCTTGGTGATTTCTGTCTCTCAGTAAGGCTGATTACTCTAAAATCTCTTAGTGGAAGACAATAATTGCATTTCATGATGCCCCTCAAGGAACATGTGACATTCAAGGATTCAGCAAATAAAGGTCTGAGTCTCTAGTTTACCACAGTTCAACCAACCTACTTGGCTAGTTCTATTTTCTGGTTATTCAGCCACATCGAATGTTATGGGTTGAATTGTTTACCCCAAAATTCATATGCTGAAGCCCTAACCTCCATATTCTAAGAAAACAACTTGACTTAGAAATGGGGCCATAGCAGATGCAGTTACTTACGATAAGGTCATGGGAGTAGATTGGTCCCCTACTCCATTATGACTGGTATCCTTATAAAAACTGGAATTTGGATATAGACACGCATAGGGGAAGAGGTCCGTGCAAAGTCAGAGTGATGAGAATATACCTACAGGCCGGGGAACACTGAAGATTGTTGGCAAAGCCCTGGAAGTCAGAGACTTGGAATAGAGTTTTATGCACAGCCCAAGAAGAACCAAGCATCCCTACTTTTTGTTCTTAGTCTTCCAGACTCAGAGTCACCAGAGAGCAATTTCTAAGTCACCCAGTTTGCAAATACTTTTACAGCCACCGTAGAAAATTGCATGCAGTCATTCACTACACCCTGCATTTCTTTGATTCTTAATTTTCCTTTCTGCTTTTCCTGCTCTTCTCTAAGCTCCCCGTCTGTTGAAATGTTATCCATCCTCTATGGCATCCCCCCTGGAGTGTGTCTGTGTCCAAAGTTCTCCCTTCTATAAAGACATTGGTCATGTTTGACTAGGGAATCCAACACCTACAAGATATCTTTTCAATCACCTGCCTTGATATTCAAGACCCCACCATCATGTTCTGAAGGATCAAGAACCACAAAGATGCCTGGTAAACTAGCTTTTGATATATGAAAGATGTTCTTGGAAAGAACCCTGCCTTACACTGAACTTCTGCAAGGCCGATGAACTGGTTAGAACTCATTGATGTAGAGGGTTTAGAACATTACAAGTCCAGAGCCTAATTATCTTGGTTATCTTTCCTCTCCTTAGTATCATTTATTGCTCTCGTCTGTATGTGAGTGAACACATTTGTGACCATTAGGGATGTACAATAAGAGTCCTAGTTTCCATCAACCAGAAGGCTCAGAATGCCGTGAGATAGCTTTTGAGGCCTATACCTGAGATTTCCCCACTTTCCTCTCACCTGCCTACCTGATGCTTCTATCGCTATATTTGAAAAGTTGATTTATGATTGTTTTTGTTCTGTTATTATAAAACTTCATGGCACGGTTACTATGTTGGAATATAAAATTTGAGGTAACTCAATATGTGTTCCTGGACCATGGCCACCCATGTTTGACTCTAGAACAAACTATTTTCACCTCTGAGGTAAGGGTTATGTTTCTGCATTGATGTCACACTGGATTAAAATGATATATGATTAATGGCTTGGCAGTTGCCAGAGTTATCTTAGGTTAAGACCAAAGCAACTGAAGGTCTTCACAGGAGGAAAGTCAGCACTCTGTGCTCTGTACCCAGTTCACTTTGTCCATTTGTACTGGAAGAGCATTTTGAAGTTCTCTTGCTTTGGTATGAGTAGTGGAGAGTCCCGTTGCTTAGGCAACTCCCAAGTTTCTTCTTTCCACAGTTTATTGGGAGACTCCTGGGAGCTGGGTTTCTGTGCTTGAGCAAGTCAATGCACACGAGCCTTAGCAAGGCCTCTGCACAGCTGAGAACAGTGCACACGTTTGTTTCTCCTGTCCTTCCTGGTAATTTTAAAGGAGATACTATATGCTCACTCGATCAAAAGGACACTTCAGTTACATAGCTTCCAGCAACCATATGAATCACACCCCATATTTTGTTCTTAGAGGCAGCTACAGTCCAGAAGTTCTGCCAGGTGCCTCAGGGGTGTGTAACTTTCCTTTCCTTGACTTCTGTGAAATTCTGCTGTATTCTCAAGTTTTAGTTTCTTTGTAAATTCTTGGAGGGTGATAGTAATGGGCAGCATCCTGTGCTGTTCACCCCATCCAGGCTATGTAGCATATCCAGTGCCCTCTTCAATCAGATGACCTGGGTGTGCCTTGGTCTCTCAGTACTCTACCGAGAAGCTGTGTGACTTGGACATACAAATCAGCCCTTAAATCAGATAACATGTGTTTACTACTGAGACGATTGTCTAGTCCAGAAAGCTAAAATTTAGCTGCAATTGTTTGTTTGTTGCTGTTGTCTATAAAATGTGGCCACTATTATCTATTTCCTAAAATTTGAGGAAATCACGCAAGATCATGTATGCAAAATGATGCAAGGTCTGGCAAATATTAGGGCAGCTCTCATTATTCCATGAGGTGATTGGAAGACGGCCTCTGACTCAACGGTTCATTCCATGCTTTTTGAGCTTTTCGGGGCAAAAGCAATACACATTTGGTAGAAAGTGCACATTAATTTTTGAATTGTGATCTTGTCCTTGACAAGCAGCATGCAGCACAAATACTGCCTTTTCTCAAGCTGCAATCTTCAATCAGCTGCAGCATCATAAGAAGAAACAGCTGAGACCCCACAGCATACTGTGCTGATAAGCTAGGCTATTTGGTAAGGGTAGGTGTATGAAATACATTTCCACTTACAGTATTCTCAACTTACTATGAGTTTGTGGAGAAGTAATCTTACAAGTTAGAAAGCATCTCTGTGTAAGTTTATATGTATGTATGTATGGATAGATAAAACATGAATTTATATGTTTTAATATGATTAAAATTAACCATTGAATATAATTCTAATCAAATGATTTGATTGCGTTGTAAATGGTTTGTATACAAAGGATTTGAAGACAGTATAGACATCGTTAATTTTCGTTCACTAATTTATTCAATCAATGGGAAGGACCCGTTACATACAGGCTTGCATTTGAAATATGGTTTATTTGGTGAGGAAGTCAGACGCTGAGTTCCTCAGAATTTCCAGTCACAATTTCTTTCTTTTCCTCTGTTCCTGTCATCTTTTTATTAATTAATTGGTACTTTGTGGTTTTATTTTCTTCTGCTCTGTATCAGAGGAATTTTAGCAGACTGTGAGCATGGTGACGGCAAGGGACTATCCTCTCCCTCCCTGCCCCGAGGAACTGAACAAGAACTGTGATTTGCTTATGCGGAAGGCTCAGTAAGTGTTCCTGAGCTGAAGACCGAGTGTCAGCTTGGTCCTCAGCTGTGCGACTTTGAAGGTCTCTGACTTCTGCATGTCTCATTTCCTCAGATGTAAAATGAATGGTTTGGAGAGAGGCGATCTGAACAGAGGACATCACTTTTCATGACAAATGTGTAGGGGTTCCTTCGAGCAGAGGTTGCAACTGACAGGAACTAGATTAGCAAGAAAGTGGATGTCCCTGCTGGTGAGGATGAAGCCTGACTGGACTCCCCATGGCTCTACCAGAGCAACCTTAGGTCCTTTCCAGCTGGACAACTCTACATTTGCATGCCATCTGCTTATTATCATCCCATCTTTCTTTGCCACTTAATGCTGACTGAGCATAAAACAGTTTTATATTTTGAAATCGCCTGTTTATTTTATCCTCAGTATTCTGAAACTTAAAGGGATTCACAGTTTATAGGAACTTGTCCATTTAAAACCAGTGACACCGGATGGTCTCCAACTAAACTTCCGACTTGAATGAACAATCTAAGCAACAAACTAATGAAAAGGAAATGATGTAACATTTTGTGTTTTTGATAGCTGCCTTTAATGTTGGGAATTGAACCCAAGACCTTGTATTTGTAGGGCACCTAATCTACCATTGAGCTACAACCCCAGCCCATTATTTTTGACAATTTTGGTAATGCTCTTAGCTTTGACAAAAAAAAAAAAAAAAAACACAAAAAAACAGTATTTTTATCAATAAAACAGAAATATGCTTTCATTTTAGTTTTACTAAATGAATATTTAAAAATACTGTTCTAACAGGTAGAGTCCATTTTATTTAGGGCTGTGAAGCCTGGTACTGTTGGGAACACAGATTAGACCCAATAGGCCTTTAAAAAAGAATAACAATAGAGGACCTGAAGGGGGTTAGGGGTGGAAATAAAGAAGGAGGTCTGAATGTGAAAAGCACTGGCTGTGCTGTAGAGGAGCCAGGTTGAGTCCCAGCATCAACATGGCAGCTAACAACTGTCCATAATTCCAGTTCTAGGGGACCCAATGCCATCTCTGACCTCCATGGACATTGCATGACACAGGTGCATTTATATACATGCAGGCAATACACTCATATACATAAAATAAATAAGTAAATATTTTAAAAATAAAAAATAAAATGCCTCTCCAAGATAACCACTCTGAAGTGTTCACGGTGCTGTAAAGACATTTTTCTGTTACAAACATATTACATATACACAAATATATGTATTTTAAACAAAACCAGAATCATACCATACTTTCTATTTGATTATTCTTTTCCCATCATATAAATATATTTTAACATCATATATCAACAAATAAATATTTATTGAATTATTCTAAACCTAAGTGGAATTATTCCATGGTGTTATCTTAGGGCTTGAGAAAACCCTCAGAATCAATCATTTTTCTTACCTGAGCTCTGAGTTCATGGTAAATAAATAGGACCTTCATCCCTGATGAAGCTAGACAATCATAGATTTGATAACACTAAACCCTGAATTTGCACAGAGCTTTTCCCCAAGTTGCAGGCAGCGGTGGACAGGCAAACCCTGCCCCCAGAGGAAATAAGAACACTTGTAGGCAACTTATTCCTAAGGCACTAGATCAGGGACTGGCTAAGTGTGTCCTGCGTGTTGTTCCCAACCTCATCTGTGAGAAGTTACCCTTTACATGAAAGATGAGGAAAGATGACAGAAAGGAACAGCGAGCACACTAGCAGATCTCTCTCGACTTCCAAAGAAACAGGGAAGAAGCTCCCCGCTGGGGTGGATGTGTCATGATTTATATATCCAGCCCCTAGATGGTCTTGGCTTGTTTCCAAAGATTCCATTATATCACAAATTATTTTGTCTGAACAAGATTATTGTCCCCACAGGTACAAAATGGATTCTTAGTGTTATCTGGGATCCTGTGATTAGTGTGGGACCTGTACTTTGAATTCAAGTTCTCCTGACTCCAAAGTCCACTATCCCACAGCTCCAGAACAATTTCAAGGCCACCTAGACAATGCTTCACACTTTGTGGACAAGCCTTGATGAGAGAGGAGGAACTTACTAGGTCTTAACTGTACACCTAGTACAACCAGAAAAGTATCCAACCATCTTAAAACAATTGTGTCATTGTTTAGTACAGAGCAGGTATCAATGCTGCTGGTAAATGATCCCAGTAGGACAGAGGTAGTTTTGGCAAGATTCCATAAACAGGGAATTTTTTCTCAGTACCGCCTGTCTGGCTGAACTTGCTGAAAGATGTCTATCCTCAAAGCATCTCTCTCAAGCACTGCCGTGCTTCAGTTCAGCTGACAGTACCCATGCCTAATCCTAGCTTTCTAAGAAGACAAGAGAAGCTACAGACACGTGTCAGCAGAGCCCAAGTCCCTGTGGCTTTTATCGGAGTCACTGTCATAAACCAAAAGTAGAGAAAGCTATACCCAGGTGTCAGGCACCGGACTCCACTCAGATGGCAGGGACTGGCAGCCTTCCGCAGAGACTACCAGTGTGCTCAGAAGATGGATGTGTTATTGACAGCAGACACTTCTGCAGTGTCAACCTGCACACTAACTGATGGCTAGCAGTTTTCAGTTTCTATCTAGCCTAAGGGTCTACAGCATATAAGTAGATTTCCGTCCCCCACCTCCCGTCCCTTCTTCATATCTCAAAGCCCTGCTGCTCACTCTGACTTGAGACAGAGTCACAATCTTGCTTTTGTGTGAAAAGTAAGATATGTTTTGTTAAGCTGGGGTCTGCTAAGACACTGGAGGTAAGTCTTCCCCAAGGGTTGCTTGGCTGGATTGTTCTGTGACGAGTGTTGATTCAGTCCTGGTGGTTGGATTCAGAGAGAGAAACAAAAGTGCCCAGCAGAAAATGGACCTGGATAAGTATACAAGGCAGGAGCTGGTGTGGGTCAAAGGCCACAGGTCTAAGGAAGCAGGGCCTCAGGGGTGGGAATGGAGTGGGGCTCGGTCATCTTCTATTTCTTCTCTAGCCCATGGCTAGGGAATGCTTAGCATTCCTGAGACTTTGCATTAACAACTGCTTTATGTCTTGTGCTTGAATGACACAAAAATAACAAAACATATCCCTGTTCTCAAAGGTGTTGAAAAGAAGACAAGTACACAATAACATGAAATCTGTCGTACATGTGCTGTGGGATAGCTCCTCCTGCGTTCGTTTGGGTCTGTTCTCATTCTTTTCTACCTCCTCTTCTCCAGAGACTTGTTCCTCTTCCCTTGTCTTCCACCTAGAGGAAGAGTTCCATTGAGGAGAAAGGCATAGTACACAGGCCATGTGCTGTCCAACCTTGCTTTAGATCGTACACAGACGGTGGTGTGCTGGTTACTTTCTGTCAATTTAGGAAACCCAGAGTCACCAGGAAAGAGGGAACTCAACTGAGGAATCTCCTCCATGGACTTGGCCTGTGGCCATGTATGTAAGGCCTTTCTTTCTTTCTTTCTTTCTTTCTTTCTTTCTTTCTTTCTTTCTTTCTTTCTTCCTTCCTTCCTTCCTTCCTTCCTTCCTTCCTTCCTTACATTATTTTATTTATTTTTATTTTATGTGTATGAGTGTATTGCCTGCATATGTGTAAGTGCACCTATGTTGTGGAATGCCCCTGGAGATTAGAAGGTGGCATTGGATTTCCCTGGAAATGGAGTTATGGACCACTGTTGGTCACCATGTGGGTGCTGGGAATCAAATCCGGGTCCTCGCAAGAATAGTCAGTGTTCTTAACCACTGAGTCATCTCTCCAGCCCGTGAAGCATTTTCTTAACTGTGGTGGTGCCACCCCTAGGCAGGTAGGTTTGGGCCTTAGGAATGTAGCTGAGCAAGTCAAGGAAGCAAGTCATAAGCAACATTCTTCCATGGTTTCTGCTTGAGTTCCTGTCTCCAGATTCCTGCCTAGAGTTTCTGCTCTGATTTCCCTCAGTGATGGACATGTAAGCCAAATAAACCCTTTCCTCCCCAAGCTGCTTTTGGTCATGGTGTTCATCAGAGCAACAAAAAGCAAATTAGGACAGATAGGGTTGACCCTAGTGAGCTTGCCACATAATACTTTTTAGAATTAACAACACTGAATAACCTCAACACAAAATCCAGGCATTTCATTTCTGTAATTGCATTGTTGCTGTTACTCTTGCCCCCATTCAAGGAATGAGTAAGGAGAGACCCAAAGACTCTGAGAAACTGGCCCAAAGTCTCCATTTTAGTTGGTGGTAGAGAGGCTAAAAATGCATGCTTGTCTCTATTCCGGATACATTTATGGCTAAAATTTTCGATGCTGAGACTTCATGCAGTTGGTCACATTTTTTCCAGAATCAGCCAAACTCTTCTAAGCATGTGGACTCTGCAACCTAAGTCCATGAGTGCGGTGGTGGAGGTTCAAACTGAGCAAGGGAAGGGCAGGTGTAGCCAAAAGAAAGTGGTTGCTTTTGAGTTGAGCTCATCTCTGTTTTTAACTACTTGGTAATTTGGATCCAGCTCTTTCTCCCGTGTTTCATTCTTATTTACGAAATGAGGGTACCAGCCTCACCAACTTTGAGCTCTCTGCCCCATGGAAAATTCACTGAAAAGAGAATTCAAATTCAGTAAGAGAAAGAATTGCAACCCTTGAACATGGAGTAAGATGAAGGTGATGAAGGCACTACACTTAGAGGGGTACACTCCTGTAAGGGCACAGTTGTTTTACTCAAGAACTGTGCCAGAAACTGACTAGATATATAGTACATTCTCAATAAAGACTTACTGACTGCATATAGTTTATATTGTTTGTAAGCAATATATAAACTACATAGACTTTATATTGTAGGAGATGAAATTTAAGCATGTATTGAAGGACAATATGGCTGATATTAAAGTCAAATACAGAAATAAGACACAGAAGGAAATCAGAACTGTTTAAGTCTATTGAGTCTCAAAATTAGGCAAATGCTCATCTTTTAAATGATTGTTTCCTAACGCATAGTTTTATGATATGCTGATGCTCAGAGTCTATTAGGTGGTAGAATTTTGTCTTCAAATAAGTTCAGGAATATTCATTAATGTAATCTTTCTTGTTAAGGACTCAGTACTTGATATGTTCGTATATCAAGGGGCATGACAGATTCTACACAAAGTAAATTTATTCAACTTCAAAATTTCCCAATCTTTCTTTCTTTAAAAAATAATACTGTACCAATGAGATGGCTCAACGGGTAACGGTACCTGTTTCCAAGCCTGTTGACTTGTGTTCCATCCCCAGAACCCACGTGGTAGAAGGAGAGAGCCAATTCCTGATGTTTGCATGTATGCCACAGTACATGTACAAGGGCATACACACAGAGAGTAAATAAATAAATGTAAAATGTGATATTTATAAACATCTATGGAATAAATATTATATTAATAAAGCACTAAATTAAGCATATGCAATCCTGGAAGATGAAGTACACAGCCTGAAAAGTCCTGTTTACTGTTACAGTGTCATTTAGGAATTATAAATGCAAAGCTACTTCCCATCTCCTCCTTTAAAAATTCGGAGAAATACCTGTCATTCGAATTTATTGTATTTTGGTCAACTTTTTAAGAGCAGTATTTGGAATCATCTCTTTAAAATTATTTATTTTTATTATGAGTATGGCTGTTTTGCTATATGTGTAAGTGTACCACATGCATGCAATGCCTGTGAAGGCCAGAAGAGGGCATCACATCCTCTGGAACTGGAGTTATGAATGGTTGTTAGCTGTCATGTGTGTGCTGGGAACTGAACCTGGGCCCAGTGCAAGAGCAGCCAGTGTTCTTAACTGCTGAGCCATCTCTCTAGCCCCTGGAATAATACTTTCATGCTTAAGAACTGAGTGTGTATTGACAGTCACGTTTTCACTTTTATATGGCACTTACAAATCAGGGCATATCATATTCAAAGAGATATTCTTTTCCTTTGGGAAAAATAGCATTATGAAGTGTTGGAGATGGAGACTTTAACCAAATCCACGTGTGTTGGTGGACATCTACTTCCTAAGGAGCACCATCTTTGGAGCTGAGGAAAATGTGTTCTTCTATGCTACTCGGAGACAAGTGTTCGTCATATGAGAGGCACCATGTACCAATGGCTGTGGCCAAGAAAGCATGACAAAGGAGCATCTGAACCAGGGACCCTCTTAGAGGTGGTGAAGCAGGAAATGAGCTGCATTGGAACCAGGAGCCCCTGAGTCTCTGCTGCCTAGCCTGTGGCAAGCCAAAGGGACTTGGAGCCACTTCATCCCATCCCTGCATTATTCTAAGGACCAAAGCATTGAATGCACATACAGGTTGGGGCTCCCTTATCCGAAATCTTTGCCACAAGAAGTAGTTCCAAATTTTGGATAATTTTTAGGTCTTGAAATATTTGCATACATGCAAAGTATATGATGTGTGTATTTGAGAGAGATATGAGTTCCTTCATATTTCATGGACATCTGATGTGTTTAGCCATGAGGTCATTTTATCACAGTGTTCTTAGCTTACCTTCTTTTTGACAGCAAATCATCACATAAGTTCAGGTGTGGAATTTTTCACTTGTGGTATCATTTTTAGTGTTCAGAACCTTAAGGTTTGGAGCTTTGGGGGGTCTTCTTTGGGGTAATTAACTTGTAATAATACTCTATAAGCAAAAGTATTATTTAGGTATGAAGACAAGTCATCATAACATCTAGCAGTCTAGCATGGTGGGTGGTGATGCCCATGCACACAGACCTTAGTCTTGCTCATTCCACACTTCCAGAGGCAATGAAGCATCCCACCTCATTATGTTGATTTGCCTCTCAGAGTTGATGCCGAAATTCTACCTTCCAGACTGTCAAACCCCAGAAGTTGACTCCTACCCTGACAATTTGGAGGCTTCTCAAGACACATCTGAAATGGAATATTCATCTGCCCTGCCCTTGAGATCTGATCTTCTCTGGGCTCCCTTTTACACAGATTGTACTGTTACCGCCCCACTTTATCCGTAGTCACTCACTATTTGCTCGGGTCTGCTGTCTATACAATATCCCCAACAAATCCTGGTAATATCTTCACATTTTTTATTTCTTAGTGTATTTGTGTGTATGTGGTGTGGTGTGATATACATACATGGCACATGTGTGTGGTGCATGCACATGAGTATGCAGGGGGCATGCCCATGGAAGCCAAAGTGAGAATCTGGGTGTGTTCCATTATCGTGCACCACCGTTTTGTTCTCAGAGTCTCTCACTGAATGGGAAGCTTGCCATTTCAGCTAGACTAGCTGACTGGGGACCTCTCAGGGATCTGCCTGTCTTTTCCCCTCAGTGCTGGGTTTCAAGCATCTGTATCCATGCTTAGGTTTGCATGGATGCTAGAGATTCAAGCTCAGGTTCTCATGCTTGTACAGCAAGCCCTCTACCCTAAGCTATCTCTCCAGCCCTCGTTCCATCTCTTTTGTAGACTAAATTTTGTCCACCAAAAGAGATATGTTCAAATCCTAAACCTTCATGCCTATGAATGTACTTTATTTGAAAATAAGGTCTATACAAATGTAATCAAGATCCTACTAGAGTAGGATTGGCCTTCCTCCAAGTCCTGGTGTTAAATAAACTTTTGTAAAAGAAAAGGATAAAAGAGCCTTTGCCAGTGGGGGAGGGCAAAAACTTGTTAATGTGAAATAGCACAGTATTCTTTTTTTATTAGTTAATTCTAAGTAATT
>NW_008331789.1:3356751-3360752 GCF_000622305.1 Nannospalax galili
ATTTTTATTTTATGTGTATGAGTGTATTGCCTGCATGTATGTGAGTGCACCCATGTCATGCAATGCTGCAGAGGTCAGAAGATGGCTTCAGATTCCCCTGGAACTAGAGTTAAGGACGGTTCATAGCCACCATGTGGGTGCTGGGAATCAAACCTGGGTCCTCTGCAAGAGGAGTCAGTACTCTTAACCACTGAGCTATCTCTCTAGCTGAATGTTCTAATCCTCTAATTCCTCACTTGGTTCTCCTGGACCAGTTTTTATCCTGAAGCTCCCTGGGTTCTCTCCAGGAATTGCCTTATCAAAAGAAACTCATGAATGGTTGCAAGAGGCTTCCATCCCTACTATTCCAGGGGAAGTCCAGGGGTTCAAGTAGCTTTGGGTCAGTACAAGGCACAAAGAGCAAGCAAGTGCTTTAGTTTCCTTACACCATACCCACCTGTTCCTTGTTTATACATTCATTATGAAGTGTTCTATCTCTGAAATGTTGCTGTAGTAGCTAAATGAAACTTTTATGTGGCATTGTCCTTTAATAAGGGCATTTTATTAAGCTGTAACCAAAACACCACTTTTAGCCCTGGTAATAATTAATAACAATATCATCTAATACTCTCTGAATGCTAACATTTCCAATTTACTTTTTAAAAGTCTGTATAATTGGTTTACACATTACATTTTGTTTGTCTGTCTTATTCTAGAGGAGTGGTTATCAAATCCCTACCCTTTATCCCCCTGCCGTTATATTAAAGAAAGCAGCTGCTCCTAGAATCCACGCGATGCCAATATCTGGATGTTACCATTTCTCTGATTTCTCCACCTGTCTTTCCTTTGAACAGTGAGGCAGATCCACAGAGCTCAGCTTCCTGCTAACATTTTACACTCCGTTTTTTCATGAGTATGTGTGTTTGACATGCATGCCTTCCCACATGTGTGTGGCTGCATGCATGCTGGTGCATATGCACATGGAGTCTGGAGTTGTTCTTACTCCATCTCATTCACAGAGCTCGTCTAGCCAGCAGGGGCCCGCTCTCTCTGCTTCCCCCAGCTCCATCCGGGGTTGCAGGCAGGCAGGCAGCAAGTTGCACCTTTGCTTCTTTTAACCCTGAGATTCTGGGGATTCGAACTCCAGTTCTGCTGCTTGCACTTTAACCACTGAGCCATCTCCCCAGACCCCACATTCCACATTTTTAAAGCAAGACTATTTCATCACAGTTTTCTTTATGTTGCAAGGCATTGAGTGTGTGTGTGTGCACGCGCGCACGTGTGTGTGTGTGTGTGTGTGTGTGTGTGTGTGTGTGTGTACCCTACTTTGGGTCCCCGGAGTTATAAAAATAAATACCATATGTCATAGTCTTGCCCTTAAAGATCTTACAGCCTAGCTGGGGAGAGAGGCATGTAAACCAATCAATATAATAGTATAAATGCCAGGGAGCATTTTGGTGGGGATATAAATTCTGATAGGGGCATCAAGGCTACACAGGGGAGTGATAAATGAGCTAGCTCTGGTGGGAAATGTAGAGTTTGCCAGTCAAAGAGTGAGGAAGAGCACACCGATCTGCATGTCTTTGGAGGAGACACAACATACTAGAACAGGCTGTCAGGGCCTAATCGGACAAAGAATCTTAACTTTACCTTTTGGGTAATGGTAAGCTGGCAGAATTTTGTGAAGGTGGGTGTGCTTGTGAGCACTATGCAGCTCTTAGCACCTTAATGTGAACAGATTGCTCAGCCCAAGATAGACTCCACAACCCTTATCCTAATGCCCATGGCCCCAGACAAAGCCTAGGCCCCATGCCTTATTTACTCTGCCCTCTGACTCAGTGAGCTGCCTTCGTAACCATGGAAACAGTTTAGGTTCCCACTCTTGGAGAAGTAGAGAACAGAGATTCATTATTGTGTGGGCTATGTGGATAATATTTACTTCCTTTTCCTGCACTGCTGGGAATGCTAATCAAGTTAGTGGCAACAGTCAATCAGATTGTCACTGTCTCATGTCCAGCCAATAGGTGACTTCCTTAGCCCACAATTGCTTGTTAATAATTTGACAAGTAATCCCATCCTGGCACATGCTCAGAGGTATCGGAGAAAACAGAAGACCTCCAGTTCTGGAAAAGTGTAAAAGTGACTCAAATAGGGGCCAGTGAGGTGGCTCAGGAGTAAAGGCTCTTGCCTGCCAACCCTAAAGACCTGAATTTAGTCTCTGGTACCCACAGGTTAGAAGGAGTGAATGACTCCTACAAGTTGTCCTCTGAGCTGCACAGGGACTCCCATACCTACACACAGACACACAGACACAGACACAGACACAACACAGACACAGACACACACACACACACAAACACACACACACGCACGTGCACACACACACACACACACAGGTGTTATAAAAAATAGACTGTTTCTTAGTGGTGCTACAGCAGGGAACAGATGCCCCATGCTGCCCAGACTCAAAGTCACATCCCAGATCTCTTCCTAGTTTCTAACTTCAGATGCTGGATGCTGCAGTTGAGGCCGCTGCAAAGTACTGATGTATATGCCAAACACATACCACCTGGGATTTTATTTATTTGCTTGCTAGACTTATTTATATCAAAAGCATAAAGTGACTGTAATTCAACGGGGTTTGCAAACAACTGAGTTAATTCAAGCAAATGGAGAAAAGTCAGTGGAGATGGTCAGGGATAGAGGGCATGACACCCTAAATGCTAGGACCAGCATCGAGCTACACGGCAGCTTAGTGTGGAGCGGAGTCCCCCAGTCTCACGTGATTACAGAGATGCAGCTGCTGCATAGTGAACAGTTCTTACAGGGCCAAACCGTAGGCAAGGAACCAGGCTGCCCAGCTCTATCTGGAAAGGAAGTTGGAGGGAATAGCATCTTGGAGCCCTCTGGCACTGAGGTCTCCCAGGAATCCTTAGCAGGGAGCTCTGGTCTACATTCAGAGTTTGTTTGGGAATTTTAGAAGGAAACAAAGAGCCTGTGTTCTCTGTGAAAGCAAATCATAAAATAACCAAACCCAACCCAGACTACAAGCCACTATCCATGTATTGGGACTGTTTGCTAGATGTTTTCACTTTGTTTTAATCTATAGATCTCCCTCTCTTTTTTTCCCCTAAAATTTGCTTATTGAAGAAAATAGGTCATTTGCTTCATAGCCCTTTTTCACAGAACTGGTGAGATTCACATTTCACAGAATTATTCAATTACGTTCTTTCTCAGTGCACACCCAGTAGCCTCGGAATAGCAACATCAACAATGTCATAAACTGTCCACTACTTTTAAGGACTTCAAATCTGGTGGGAGAGCAGTTCTTTTCTTCCTCAGGATACATCACACTAGGGACAGGTAGTTCCATTACCGTGTTTTACAGTCTCTTGGAAATTTTCCCCTCTTTGTGAATCTGACACAGGCTGTTAAACGCAGTGAGCTTCACCTGCTTTGGCTTACATTGTACTAGTAGTAATTACCGTTTTGAAATTTAATTTTGTTTTAAAATCATATAAACTATTTGCTTGGTGCCAAAGTCAAACCCATGAAAAGAAGTTACAAAACCAATCCCCCTGGGGGTAGCCATTTTCTTTTAATTTTATGGCTTATTGTGTCATTTGCTTTTACTGAATGTAAGCAGGCACATGCCACATTCATAAGCCTTTACTTAAAAACAGCACACAATTCACATCACATTTTGAAGCTTAGGCAGAGAAAATTTGCATCTCTATAACTTCTTGAGTCTTCCTACCCTAAATCATGGCTTGACTTTCTTTTGTTTCATTGTGCTTTGGGGTCTAGCAGGAATGTGCTTAATGGAAAACTAATTATTGTCAGACATAGTGGTTCCTGTCTGTAATCCCAGCACTTGGGAGGCAGAGGCAAGAGGATTGCCATTAGTTCCACATCAGTATGGGCTACAGAGTGAGCAGAGAGAGAGAGCGAGAGTGAGAGCAAGAGCGAGGGAGGGAGGGAGGGAGGGAGGGAGGGAGAGAGAGAGAGAGAGAAAGAGAGAG
>NW_008331789.1:3360861-3375375 GCF_000622305.1 Nannospalax galili
TTAAATTTAAATTTGGCACTGCCTTTTGGCTTTTTTCTTTACTATTGTAAGAATGTTGCCCCTCTTCCATTTTATCTCTTCTGGATTTTGTTTTAATATATGAAGCTATTGGATTTTACTTGTTCATGTTGTAACTGGTGTTTTGCTAAATGTTTTATTGTCTTCTTGATTTCTTTCATTATTTCTCTTGCATTTCTAGATGTATCTTTTTTTTCCTCCTGTTGAGATAAGGTCTCACCAAGTAGCCCTGGCTGGCCTGGGACTCCCTACATAGACTAGGCTGGCTTGAAATTCAGAAAGATCATGCTGCCTCTGCCTCCTGAGTCCTGGGATTAAGGGTGTGTTCTACCATACCTGTCTAGATAAATAACATTTTATCTTCTTAAATTTTTGGGTGATGTATGTATTATGTGTATGACGTTTATGGTATATGTGCATGGTACATGCATGCAGACAGTAGAGGAAGACATCAGGTGTGTTTGTCTATTACTCTTCACCTTATTTTTGAGACAGGGTCTCTTGCTGAGTCTGAAGCTTACCATTTTGGGTAGGTTGACTGACTAGTGAACTCCCAAGATCAGCCTATGCCTGCACTCCAGCGTTGGACTTCCAGTTACATGGTTACGTGTGGCCATGCCTGGCTTTCATATGGGTCCTGGAGATTAGACCTTGTATACTTTTGCTTGCGCAGTAAGCACGCTCACTCACTGAGACATTTCCTTAGCCCCTAATTTTTTTTCTTCTAACTGTATTTTACCTCCCCACTCTGTTCTTAAGTCTTATGTTAATTTTTCTCCCTTCATTGGATTCTAGCACAATGTTAATGAATAATATTAACTTAATCATCGTGATGGCGTAGGAATGGCTGACATAATTCTTCTTTGTCTTGAATTCAGTATCAAAGTATCTGGCTTTGTGCTTAATGCCATATAGGTCATTTGACCTATATGTGGAGGCAATATCTATGAATTCTTATTTTATCACTTTCTTTTTATATAAATATATATCAGGTTTTGCAAATGCCTTTTCTCTATCTGTATAAATAATCATATGATTTTTCTCTTTGTATCTATTCATATAATCAGTTATATAAATACAGCACCTCATCCTGAGACACCTTTATATTCCTCAAAAACATGCATAGTTGTAGTGTATATTATTAACATACATTAGATTATTAGTAATATTTTATCAGAGATTTTTGCATAAGTGCTCATTAATATGAATGATCTGCATACCTCTGTTTTGGTGCAATTTTATCAACTTAAAAGTATCAATATTACATTCAATTTATAACATGTATTTAGCACCTTTCCTTATTTTTTACATTGAATCCTAAATATCACTGGGGTTGACAAGCAGTTTTGTTGAGAAGCACATTTGCCATTCTGTTTAACTAGTTCTGTCCACCAGTGAAGGCAGAAAATGGCCCACTTAATGGCAAGAGGCTTTGGCTCTGAGGGAAATGTGAGGCTGCAGACAGACGACCATGTGTCAGGGTCTCAGAGCTATTTTTCATTTCAGAAAATTGGAGAACACATAGCAAGGACTTGAAAATGTTAGCTATTATGATAAAATGACCAAAGAACGGGAGATTGTTGAAAACCATGAATCTTAAATCATGATCAGCACATGTGGTTTGGCAACAAGATGAAATATTTTAAACTGGGCATCCCCTGGCTATGCCTGGGTGTGTAGTTACAGTTTTATAGACACCCTAGTGTCTAATTGCTATTAGCCATTTGTACATGTAAGTAGAAAAGAAAGGAACTACCAATCAAGGATGCTTATAAGTGTGAGTGTAAGTGCTAGGGGACTGTCTTAGTCTTCTTTAAGCCAAATCAAAAAAAATATCAGCTTAGTCATTTTCAGTATTTTCACCTGATGAAACTAAGATTCTGAGTAGGTAACTTTCTGAGACTGCCTAATTCATAAGTCTAGGAAAAAAAATACCCAAAGGGAACCGAGAGTGTTTTAACTTATACAAGGATTTTTTTTTTCCTTTTCTGAGATTAGTAATTCAAATAGTATATATTTATAGCAGAAAATCTAGAAAATAAAGACTGAGCATGGTGGCACATGGCTATCATCCCAGGATTCAGGAAGTTGAAGCAGGAGAATTGGAGTTTGGGACTAGCCTGGGCTATATGTGACTTTGTCTCAAAACACTAAAACCAAAAAAGAAAAAAAAGAGAAAATTTAGAAGGTCAGCAAAAATGAAATAATCTGAAAGCCTCAATGTATACTTCTCTCAAATGTATACTTCCAAAGTATTTTATGATTAATTCAATTCATAAAAAAATATATGGAGGAAATATATGTGACTGTATGCATACATATAATATTACAGCAAAAAATGAGTTAAGGTTATAGTAAATATGGACCTTCAGTTAACTTCTTTTAAATTTAATGCATATAAAATTTTTTAAGATTTTGTTTTATTTTTAATTATGTATATATGTGGGGGGAGGGGTTTGTGGATGTGAGTACTGGTGCCCTTGGAAGCCAGAAGAGGGCATTGGATCCTCTGGATCTGGAATAACAGGTGGTTGTGAGCCACCCAACTTGGGTGCTAAGAACCAAATTTGTGTCCTCTGCAAGAGCAGTATATTCTCTTACTGCTGAGCGATTTCTATCCCCGCACATAGAATTTTTAAGTTTTGAGATTCATCCAAAGTTCAATGACAGAATTTACTCTGGCAAAGGGGGAGGATTTGGGTGTGTTGGCTATGGACTCTGATGGGTACCTGGGTTCTTCTTCCTCTGAACCTTCTGAGGTTTGAGTATCATTTCACAAAGAAGAACCAGGAAAAGGGTTGAGGAGGATGTTGGAGTAGTACCTTGATGAATGCTGGTAGTCAGTAAACATTTGCAAATTGGATTTTAAAGAATGCACGATGAATTATTCTTTTAAAACTGAATGAAATTATTTCATCCTTCAGGAAGTTGTGAGGGATTTCAGATTCCCGGAGTCAGGGCTACTGCTAAGAAATGGTGGGGACTGTATTAGTGCTTTCCTTGTTCCACAGTTGGAAGTAAAATGATAAAGGAATTGAATAGCTCTTGTGTGATGAAGTGAGTTTCAGTGGCCTCTGGGTTTCTCTTTGTCTCCAAATCTACCTCAGCTAAAACTCTTAACAGTACAAAACCCAGCAGGTGGCACAAAAAATGCAAGTTCAAAAATGGAAAAATATACAGATGAACAATTAACAGGAAAGGCACTTCATCTCACTTGGATTCAAAAAAGGTCAGTTATTATAGATACCTAACTGGGAAACTATTGAGAACATGTGCCATAAATTATTTTGTGTCTGGTAGTGGAAATCAAGCAGGGTCTCACACATGCCATGTAAATGAGCTTAAGCTCCAGCTCCCACATAAAAATTTAGATATTGATAAAGTTACCTTTCAAAACCTCTTGAATATTATTTTTTAATTAAAACCATTTTATTTATTGTGGGATGTATGTATGTGTGTGTGTGTGTGTGTGTGTGTGTACATGTATGCCAAGGTACAGTTGTGGAAGTCAGTGGCCAACTTTCAGGAGTCAGTTCTTTCCAGGGATTAAGCTCAAGACATCAAGTGTGGTAGCAAGTACTTTTACCTGCTGAACATTCTTGCTGGTCCCCTTGAATATTCTTTCCCAGTGGTAAAAGCAGCCATTTTCCCTCTTTCTGGAAATAATAAGAAAATTCTCTGACGACCTTCATTTCCTTGAATGTCAGCGTGGCTGAAAGCCTCTTCATACTCTCACTGACAAGGCTGTTCAGCTGTTGGTTTATGCATGCATAATGGTATTTTTCTAGGTTTGCTTTTACATTGATTTGCAAAATTTTAAAAAATGAGGTTATCAATTCTTTGCTATACTTTCACCAGGATTCCATTTACTTTTTAACTTGGTCTACTATGCTACATAAACATGAAAGTTAGGACTAAAGAGTCCAAGATGAAAGGATTCAGAGTAGGAAAACCAAACAGAAGAATCCAAGTATGTGGGTAAAGAGGAAGAAGGAGCTCAAGAGAGGGGGGACTATAGGAGACAGGTACTATTAAGGGTTAAATGGGGGAAATGGGTGTACTTACCTGGGGAGGAAGGAGGAAGGGCTAGACAGGGAGAGAGAGGAGAGATAAATAATGTCTAGCTGGTGTAAAAAGGCAGAAAGAAATGTATTAGTTCAAAAACCTACTAAATACAGTATCGCTACATGAGTTCATGTGTATATCAGAAGGCTGTATAACAAGAAACAGTGCCAGACAGGAGAAACCTCCCTTTGAGTTGTTGACCAGAATAATCCAAGAGACTCCCAACATTACACAGGCTATTGCTACAGCCCTTGATTGACTCCCAGAACTTGAAGGTAAGATCCTATTGTTGAAGATAGGACGTATTTCAGACACAGGACTTGGAGCAATGGAGCTAGAGCTGACCTAGAAGCCACCTCCCTGAAGGCTAGCTCTCATAGTTTTGGAGAACACTATGTAAACGTCTAAGGAAGAGCATCAACCAGTGATCAAACCCCAGCTTTAAGGCGTAATAGACAGATCAGTGACCAGCACAACAAACTATATTGAGGCAGTAGTGATACTTTTATCTTGGGGGTAATCAACAGCTACCTAATCAGACTTAAAGCCCACTCAGTGGGATGGAACTCATGTGTGATACTGTAAACATAGCCAAATACACATGGCTGGAGAGGTCACAGATCATGGAGAAAATCCCAAGACTGTCACATCCCTAGACTAATATAATTTCTTACTATGTGCTACATATGGGTCCTTATATTTACAGAAAAGTATGTCAATCACCACTCATCAAAGAAGTTTCTTTGGCAACAGATGGAGACTATTACAGAGCTCCACAACTGGTCACACACAGAGATTAAGTGTCTGTGAGATGCCCAACCCTAAATGACACATCAACACTGGAACCTCTACATCTAAGGCTCCTGAAAAATAGTGGAACGAGGAGTAGAGAGACTACTAATGCATCTCTCAACTCTCATCAATGAAACTTCCTCTTGCAACAGAGAGCAATAAACACAAAGGACCACGCAAGGCCAAAGCACAGAGAACAAGAGTCTGCAGAGTGTGGGTCCTTAGACAGGACTCTATATTAAACTTCACCCACTTAGGGCTCAGGGACCTTTGGGAAAGAGAGGACAGAAAGATTGTAAGAGCCAGGGGTGGTGGATGACCACAAGGAAACAGAGTTTTCCAGGCTTCTGGGAACTTGCTCATATGAACTTGTACAGCAGTGGTGATAGAATGCACAAGACCCATGCAAACTCAAGTAGATAAAAACCCAGCCTAGAACTGTGGAAATGGGCAGCAGGTCCCAATCTTAGCCAAAGAACTATTGGGATGCTGATTATTGCCAGGTGAGGAAGAGCTGATCTTCTTTAAGAAAGTGACTCTAGACTAACTATACCCCAATGGATGAACTTACACTGAGGGACATATGGGAACACTAACTTGACCCAATAAGCCTTAACATAAATGACAGAATGTATGAAATCCAGTGGGTGGGGGGCTATGAGAGGGTGCCAGTGCGAATGGCGGTATAAAGATGATTAAAACATTGTGCATGAAATATACAAAAATTCCATTAAAATTTTTTAAAAGAAACAATCAAAAAATGTTGAAGCAACACATACATATAACAGAAAGAGAAGAAAGGCTACATTATCAAATACTGTATTTTATAATTTGGAAAATGAGCGTTAAGCAAAAGCTTTTGCTGTAGGTCTGCTCTGTGATTTTGCAACGCTGGTATGTATTACAAATTCATAGGCTATAGCTGTCGCTTCTCAACGTGCTGGCAGAGCACCTGACATTCGATAGTGCTGCGGTGTGCTCGCAATACCTCTGCACTATCTCTGTAGTATCCTGAAGGAAGTATTAATGAAGACATTAGTCTGTGGCACAATTTAATTTGGTGAGTCTTTTGATCATTAAGTCCCTTTGATAGATAAGGACATAGTCAGGCAACTGATCTGTTAATGACAGGCCAACAATTTGCCAGTGAAGGAAATATAACAGATATGAATGTAGTCGCTTAATAGCTGCAACAGTAATAGTGAGTGCTTTCTTAGGCCTTTAGTCAGCAAGATATTGTGCTAATTGCCTCGTACACGTTTTCCTTCACTACAGTTGAAACAACCCGGTAAGAGAATTTCTTAAGATGCTGTCACACCGAGTATGAGAGATTGAACAGCTAACTTAAAGTTATACAACTAGAAAGTTCTAGAACTGAGATGGAAGCCCAGGGTGCCTGCTAACAATGCTAATATGCTACATATGTATAGTTAATGTGACTGTGTAAATACTTGTTCAAACCAGGATACTTCTGAGTAAAGAAAGCTCTAAGGAAAATTATTTGATTAAATTTTTTTTAATCTTTTTTTTTTTTAAGATTGTAAGAGCTGAAGCCAAAATGAAAAAGAAAGTGTTGTGAGGAAGAAAGGCATGGAAGTGTTTACAGAGGGAAAAACATCCACATGGTCTCCTTGATCCTGGTAAATAGTTGGGTTTTATTCTAAGTGATGAGAGAGACTGGAGTGTTTATACAAGGACACCTGTGGTGTCACCTAGTTTATACTCCTATTCCTGCCATCCCTCAAGCTACCACTAGAGGGAGGAAGAAGGCGCTGGGCCAGCCTCAAGGCAACCCGCAGTGAGCATCTTTCACCCAGGGGAAAGCAGGGCATGACCTATTTCAAGAATTTCAAGAGGGGGAAATGTCCAGAAGGGGAACAGACTGTGTCTGGTTAAGGAAAAAAGGCAGTAGCTTTGATTTTTAAAAAGATGGATCCTGATAAGTGAGCATGTATCCAGACATAACTACAGGAGCCAGGATAATGGAAAGGAAAAGAAAGAACCTGAAAGAGAAGAACAGTAGGAACCAGGCCTTAATAAGGGAGATATGGATAAAAATTGGGTTAGTTTAAGGGAGCGGGGAGGGAAGGGTATACAGGAACCTAGGGGACAAAGGGAAAGAAGGAGCTCAAGAGAGGTAGGACCATAGGAGAAGGGTATTATTAAGGGAAAATGGGAGCACCTTAATTGGGGAAACCGTGATGGAGGGGTTAGACAATGCGAGAGATAAATAATGCCTAGCTAGTTTTAAAAACCAGAGGGAACCAACATTAGTCCAACAACCTACTGACCAATTATACATACAACTAGATCAAGGAATATAATATATGTTAGGCTGAGAATGCTTGGTCTTTGCCCAAACTTCATCTATATGGCACATGGTAATTAAAAGTACTGGGCTGGTGGAACTACCTTCTGGGATGTTTAACAGACATACTTTGAGGCCTATACTAATTTGGTCAGAGAGACATAAAGGACAGTTTTTGCTCCTTGCCCTCCAAGGTCAACTAGTTCCAGGGGACTATGAGCATCTCGCAAAATGTCCTGTAATTGTGGTGGGTCACCTGTCCTCTTGATCAAGGAGACCGAGGAGACACCACAAGATGGACTTGAACCAGTGTCCAGTCTACAAAGAAGAGGGTCAACACAGACGAATCACTTCCTCCATGCCTCCAAGCGAAGCCAGCCATGTCGAACAGGGCCTTTGATATTTCTTCACATAGGTGGAACTGGTAAAAGAAAGGAACCAGGGGCTCCTCCCAAGCCCATGCAATCCCTGAGGAACAGATCCTCAAACAACCTTAAGAGTAAAAATAAATTGGTTTATCTGGGCTAACTGTATGGCTTAAACACCCAAAAGGAAAGTATAACCAAAGATTAAAGGGGCCAATATAATTTTTTTTTAAGATTCCATATGCACAACTAATGACTACATAACAAGCAACAATGCCAGATAGGAGATACCTTCTTTTGAGTTGTTGGCCAGGGTGGCCCAAGGAACTCCCAGACAGTAACCCGGTATAGAACTGGGAAAATGAACAGCAGACCCCAATTTTATCTAAAAGAATATTGACAGCTGATTGCTGCTAGATGAGGAAAAGATGACCTTCCTAAAACAAAGACCTATAGATAGGCTGACTGGATTCCCCAGATGGAAAAGTAGTGGGGAATTGCTGGGGGTCCCGACGACACAGCAGACAGTAGCAGGGATATCAGAGTATAAGGGCTCTAGTGGGGGGAGGGAAACTATGGGAGGGTACTATCTGGGAAGTGGGTGTATAGTTGAATAAGATGGTTTGGGATGAGATGGTTTGGGATGTTCTGTGTGACACACACACACACACACACACACACACAAGTCAACAAATAAAAAAAATGAATTAAACTCGAGGAGGAAGCATACAAATTCGCATCATGTTAATTAGCAGAAGTGATAAACATTACCAATGAAATCTACCCAATGACTTCCTAGACATACACAGGTGCCAAGGATCCGAGTGCAACTGATTATGACTAGTAATAATCAGATGCATAGAAATGAGAGACGCATACACCAACACCTCAGTGATATTAGCACAAACAATGCGTCTTTCTGTAAGAAACAGTATATTTTAAAATGAAATGGAGATCTTTTTTTAAAGGTTAAAAACTCATTCAATTTTATGTCTTACTTGAGTTCAATACTGTATAACTATATTAATTCAACAGCAAACCTAAAAATTTTATAGCCACTTTTGAAAGAGATGTATCTTTGCTCTGGAAATTGTTACTGAGTATGTTAAAGCTGTAATGAAATGCTTCTTGTAAAAAAATATTAAAAAAAAAAAGGTGGACTTGGAGGTGGAGAAATGACTCGGTAGTTAAGAAGCCCTTGCTGTTCCTGCAGAGGCCGGCCTTCCATTCCCAGTGCCACACTGCCTGGCTCCAAAGGTAACTCCGGTTTCAGAGGCTCTAACATGTTTTGGCCTCTCAGTGCACTGCACACATGTGGGGCACATATATACACTCAGGCACACATATATACACATAAAAGAAGAATAAATCTTACCAAAAAAGATAGGGCAGTGCTAACGGATGGGGCTGTAGACATGTAGCTTTTTGTACGTCTTCCCGCTTTTCTGAAGGATTCAGAAAAGCATAACCTCTCCTCTTCATCTCCCTACCTCTTTCCTAAGCATGTTTTCTTTAATGCTCTGGGCTGCCCCAACATTTGGGTTTTGTTTTTAATTTTTCTCTCAAGTTCCCTTTCCCTCCCCACGGGGTGGCTTCTAGGTCCGCCACGTGTCTGACCTCTATGTGGGCTCTAAACCTGCATGACTTCATGGCTTTTTTTCCTTCTCTCCTCCGTTTCACTCAGGGCAACTGCTGAGATTACAGCTTGCTTGCCCTATGGATTTTTCTTTAAATTCTAATAAAATTGTCCTAAAACTTCAAAAATAAAACTAAAAGGGTGGAATCTAACTGGATTTTTATAGATAAATTTCTGCGATTGTTTCCAGTAGCAACTGAAGAATTTTAAAAGAAAGAGATGTCCTGTGAATTAATCAGTAGGTGGCTCGTAGGCGTCCAGGCAGACCTCACAAGTGACAGAGGGCATTTGAAACAGACTCTCTGGTCTGGCCAGTAGCCCCCAAATTAGAGATTTTAGTATTTTATCAGACCTCCCATGGTAACAGGAGAGCCTAACCTCCATCTAGTTCAGAAGAAACCAGCATGGACCAGGTTACAAGAAATCTGACAGGCAGGCTGGATGCTGTGGGGCCTTTTATAATTAATAAAATTGGAATTCAAACCTTTTCAGTCACTGGTTTGGTGAGCAGAGCATCAGTAAAAGGGCAGTGATTGAAGAAAACCTAAAACGTTGGATAGCATCAGGCCTGGCCTTCAGAGTTGAGATAAGCTGACAGGGGAGACGGGAATTTCGGGGTACCCCATCTCCTGCAGTGCTTGGATGGGCACACCAGGGTTTGCTTTGGTGATTCTCTTGGCTGCAGGTGACACCTAACAAGCTGTATGGGAGCGAAGGTATTGGATTAACAGGAGGGAGTTCTAGCTGTGGCTTAGCCACGTACTATGTGATCTTGGACAAGTGACTTAGCCTATCTGAGTTGTAACAGTGCTCACTTCCAGAAGCTAAATGAGCTAACACATGCAGCCTTTGACAGGGCACAAGCACACACAAACACTGTCAAGTGGAAATTACCTGTCCTGTGGTGAATGTCTTCCCTAGAGTGATGGGGACCTTTCTTACATATGATCCTGTAACCTATCTGCTTTTGTTCATTTGTTTCCATTGTTTAATCCCAAATGGGCAATCACATTCCAGATATGGAAGTAGGTATGTCATGTCCTGCTGACCACATTGTGACCACAATGACCTAACCTTCAGAACCATTGTTACGTTCTTGAGTTTGCACCTATAACTTCCAATGCATGGACATTTGGGCCATCGCTTCCACCATCTCCCCAAACATTGCAACCTGGAACTGCAGGGATGGTTCAGTTCTACCATTACCTTAAAGACACAAATTCCTGTGCAGTCAGATTGGGTTCTAGTAGACGAAAATCATTTTTAAAATTTGTTTTACACTTTGTGTGCCTGTGTATGTGTGCACACATGGGCATGTGTGCGCCCATGCATGCCATTGTGCACATGTGGAGGGCAGAACATTATTTCAGGAGTCTGTTCTTGCCAATCAGCATGTACCTTCTACTATCTGGGTACCTGAGATTAAATTCAGATTGTCAAAGTTGGTGGCTCATGGCTTTACCTGTTCAGTCATCAAGCTGGCCCAAAAGGTTTCCCTTTATAACTAGAGAAATCATAGCATTGAAACCCACAGTCGGGAAAATGCCTTAGCTTTGAATGTGGCAGGGTTTGAAACAAAGGAGCCAGTGTACCGAGCTCCATGGCAAGAGGGATGACATCAGGATTGGAGGCTCAGGAGAGTTTTGTCCTTGCGAGAGAAAGGAGAGACATTTTAAATAAATATTTTTGCCATTAAACGTTGCCAGTCATTTTTATACCAAACCCCAAAAATGTGTGTGTGTAGCCTACATATTTTTGATATGAAAGAGTTTGTAGTTAGAGTATTTTAGCCAATATTTTAGTCATTTCTTTGCATACTGAAATGTATCATACATTTTCAAGCAGCAGTTGGGCAGTTACTCAATATTCGGATTCGTATGTGTATTAGTATTGTGAAGTAATTATAATCAGCCTTGAAAATAACTAAGTTCTCCCCTCTATGCTGTGTGGGGCAGATGACAAGCGAGCACAGAGACTTCAGAACAAACCAGACAACCATCTCAAGCAAGATTTTAACAGAAATTTGTGTGCAAGTTAGAAAGATAGTAAAGAAATGACTCCTATAATATATAAGGAATATATAAGGCTGGAAAATCTGATCTGCTGGGTGGGCTGGCAGCCTAGAGACACAGAGAGCACCAACATTCTGCTTTGAATGTTGTTAGATACTGCAGATGACAGTTAAGACAGCCTATGGGAGACTTCTCCCTCATTTGAGAAAATGGTAATCGTTTTATTCTAGTCAGGCTTCTGACTGATTGGCCTGGACCTATTCACCTCAGGGAAGGGGTGTTAGCTATCTGTTACTGCAACAGAACCCCTGAGACCATCAACTTTTATAGAAACATTTATTTGGGCTTGAAGATGTAGATGTTTCTATCCAGGGTTGGTGAGGTTGGATGTTCCCGGGCCTGTGAAGAGGAAGGATATGCTGGCAGGAAGTAAAGGACAATAGCAAAGCTGGGACACAGAAAAGAGAGGAAGGAGAAGGGTAGGGTCCCAATATGCCCTGGTTGACCTAAAGACCTCCCACTAGGTTCCTCTTCCTAGCAGTTTCACCATATCCCAAGAGCATCACACACTGGAGCCCATGCTTTTAATATACTGGCCCCAGCCGAGAGAGATCAGCCTCATTCCAAGTCCTTTCCCTCATGGGCTAGTTATCTTCTCAAACACTTTCATATAAACACCCAGAATAAAGTTTGGTCAAATATCTGGATATCCTGTATTCCAGGCAAATTGCTAAGTGACACTCACCCTCACAATAGCCTGCTTGTAGAAAGCCTTCTTGAGGAAGAAGATTGTCAGCCCAGTCTCCTGTAGAGACCTCATTCCACAAATCCCCTTGTTTACCATTGGTGCTGAGGAGACCAGCAATGAAACTTGGGCAAAATGATAGATTTGTCGAAGCAAAACACATTTGTATCTACTGAGTTTAGGGTTATGGCTCAAGGGGAAAAAGCACATGTTCCTGGAGTGTGCAGCAGACACGTTTGCTTCTACTAACTACGTGTGCGAATTATTTGATACTTTCAGATTTGATTCTTGAATTGAAAAATAAAAGACACCTCTGAAACTATATGATTTGCCTTAGTATCCTGGGCTGTGGCCAAAACCAGTATGGAATCATCATACAAGACTAGTATGGAATCATACAAGACCAGTATGAATCATCGTATACATAAGGGGTATTTTGGAAGGAAGTTCAACAACTAGCAGTGGGGGACAAATTGGTAATGATGGTATTTGGTTCAATAACTGCAGTTAACCCACCCCTTTATGCACATACTAGGGCCTCAAACAATTATAGTGTGAGTTCCTTATAATGAGATAAGTTGCCAAAGCTAGAGAGGAACAGGAAGCACAGAGCTCTGTTAAGTGAATCCCTGATCAGAATTGGTAACTTGGACCAGGCAATTTGGTCCACTATACAGGAGACTTTCAACTGTCAACTTGGCACAAGCTAGAATCACCTGGTAACAGAGGCTCAGTGAGGCATTATCAATATCAGGTTGGCCTGTGGGCACATCTGTGGGAGATTGTCTTGATTATCTTAACTGTTATGCGAAATCCCACCCTAAACGTGAGCCACCTTCCTTTAGCAGTCAAGATAAGAGGCTGTGGAATGAGGAAAGCAAGCGCGTGTGCCTGCGTGTGCGTGTGCGTGTGCGTGTGCGTGTGTGTGTGTGTGTGTGTGTGTCCGTGTGCCCCCTTAACTGTTGAAGGTAAGCTCTTGTACTCTGTGGCTACTGCTGCTTCCTTCATTGACATTAGAACCAGTTTCTTTGACCTTCCAGTGTGGACTAAGACCAGTGACTCTCCAGGAATCCTCCAGGCCTTAGGCACTGGGTTGGAAATCCTGTCTGTGACAGCCATCCTCATGGACTGAGCGACTGCCTAGGTCTCTGACTCTATGGTGTGAGACAGCCATTGTTGGACTACTCAGACTGTATCATGTAAGCCAATCTAATAAATCCTCATCCTCTTTTAATGTATATGTGTATGTACATTCATTCTGTGAATCTGCTCCTCCAGAGAACCCTAGTACATCCATCAAGTACAAGTAAGAATATTACAATTTCTACTTTTATGTGTAATTAAAATAATAACCTTAGACTTACAGGAAGTTGAAAAAAATAACATGTACTTCTCAAACACCTTTCACTTCTCCTAACTAATGTTAACATATTACATCTTGATGCTGACATACAACATTAACTAGTCTGCAGGCCGCATTTGAAATTTCCAGGTTTTGCTGAAAATATCTATTTTCTGGTTCTGTATGCAATTTGGGTTCCCACATCGAGTTTGCTGTCGTATTTCCATGGTGTCTCAATCTGTAGCAGTACCTTCATCTTGGTTTTCATCTTTAAACGACACCAGTCTATCATCTTGTAGGATGGTGTTTAATTTGGACCTGTCCGATATTGTCTAATGATGTGAAGGAGGTCACAAGTTTTTGGCAAAACAACACAGAACTGATATGCCCTGCTCAGGGCATCCCCTCAGTGAAGCCTGTTTCTTATGTTATTGATGCTGTAAACTTTGATCTCTTGGTGAAGATGGTGACTTCCAGGGCCAGAGGAAAGTCACCATTTATTTCTCCAGCAATTGAAAAGTTTATTACAGGGAAAACTGCTGAGACCATGTACATAGCTGGTTTTCAGACTTTTGCCTGGTGAGGTTAGCATCTGCCAATGGTCCCATCCTGTCATGGTAATTACCGCAGGATTTGTCCAATGGTGACTTTCTTTTTCTAATTAAAAAATTATTATTGGGGTGTGAGTGTGAGTATGTGTGCATGGTGTATATGTGTAGACCCAAGTTGCACAGTACATGTGTGGAGGTCACAGAACTATTTTGTGAAGTCAGTTCTCTCTGTCTACCTTCATGTGGGTTCTGGGAATTGAAGTCAATATCTCCAGGCTGTGAGCCATCTTGCCAGCCTCTAATGGTAATTTTCTAAATTTTGTTAAGCAATAAGATTGCCCTTTATTTCTGATAATATTTCATTACACGTGCACTAGTGCCTTCACCTAACCCACAAATCAGGATGGGTACACAGTGTCTAAAAAGAGTAAAACTGTTAATCTGAAAATTTCAAAATTTGTATTGTAAAAAATTCTATTTAAATACAATTTTTAAAATTTTTTAATAAGTACATGATTAGAAGAAGCATTTCATTACAGCTTTAACATATTCAGTAACACACTCCAGAGCAAGAGTATGTCTCTTTCACAAGTGGGTGCAAGTTTCTAGGTTCACAGTTGGGTTAATACAGTTATACAATATTGAACTCAGTATAAGCCCTGTAAGACATAAAATTGAAT
>NW_008331789.1:3375481-3376242 GCF_000622305.1 Nannospalax galili
CATCTGTTATGTATCTGATTATTACTAGTCATAATCAGTTGCACTTGGATCCTTGGTGCCTGTGTATGTCTATAAAGTCATTGGGTAGATTTCAATGGTAATGTTTATCCCCTCTACTAATTAACATGATGTAAATTTCCAACCTTCCTCCTCAAATATAGTACATTTTTTAAAAGTTGTTGATTTTTTTTGTGTGTGTGTATATCACATAGAACATCCCAAACCATCTTATTCAACTATATACCCACTTCCCAGATGGCACCCTCCCATAGCCTACTTCCCCCAACTAGAGCCCTTATACTCTGATATCCCTATTACAGTCCGCTATGTTGTTGGCACCCCCAGCCATTCCCACTACTGGTCCATCTGGTGAATCTAGTCAGCCTATCTAGAGGTCTTTGTTTTAGGAAGATCAGCTGTTCCTCCTCTAGCAGCAATCGGTTGTCAATATTCCTTTAGAAAAGATTAGGGTCTGCTGTTCATTTTCCCAGTTCTATGTTGGGTTACTATCTTTTCTTCCTTTCTAATCCAGATGTCACTTGTGCTTGTTTCTTAATTATCCTGCCTATACTCTCCAAGATAATGCTGAACAGAAATGGCAGAGGCTGCCTCTGTCTTATTTTGGAACTTAAGTGGAAAGCTTCAAGTCTTTCACTATTAAGTGCAATGTTTATGGTAGTTTTCTTGTTGATGCCCTTTATCAAACTGGGGACATTTCTTTAAGTTTCTAGTTTGTTGAATTCTTCTATCAGACATATTGA